>NC_052494.1:225339-301459 GCF_009730915.1 Dioscorea cayenensis subsp. rotundata | reverse complement strand
TCGGAAAGAAAAATATTAAGTTGCTAACATGAAGCCAATAGAATATACATTGATATACTCTAAAATATAAATTCATTTTGTACATGGTTATAAACGAAAAAGAAAATAACATATAACCTATAGTTACATATGAAATATTAAAAGTTTAAAATACTTATCTTCAAATATTATTAATTGAAAAACAGATAGTTAATAGACTCAATTAAATATAAATATATAAAAATCATCAAATTCTCAAAGACACCCTTTTGTCCATTACAAGGGTGTATGTGTAGTTTCAAATTATTGCAAGGGATATATATATATATATAACATATGTAACAACAACAGCATCAATATTGTATATGTACCAATAGTCAAGAGCCACATACCTTGTTATGCATGGGAAAGAGTGAGAGCATGAGATGTGCATGCATGGATATGGATATTTCTTTGATTCAACATGATGCATTAACATCTCTGCAGCATGTCAGCACCCAACAACCGTATATAAGCCACCTATGAAGATCCAATTAATTCAATGAAGTCATGAAGGCTTGACAATACATCTGACAAATGTCAAGGTAAATACTCCAGTGAATATAGAAGCTCAAACAAAAAAAGAAAATAAAAATGGTTAGGTTCACAATGGTGGTCCAGAGAAGCAGCTGAGCTATCACAAGCCTCATAAGTTCACAGAGACTTTATGAAGAATGGTGTCTGGTTATAATGGTGGTAGCGGTGGTGGTGGTTTTAGAGTCCCACCAGCACATGGATTCTTGAAGTAAGCAAACCCACCATACATACTAGGAATAGTGTTAAGCTGAATGAAGATAGTATGATAAAGTTATCATCACAATGGAAAGAACAAGCACATGCATCTCAAAATCCCACTAAAGAAATAAAACTTGGAAATAATTTTGCAAAAGATAACACACAAATATTTTATCAATTTATTTAACCAATAGTTCATCCATGTGAGCTTATAGTTAATGCAAGACAGACTGTCAACAGGACAGACCAATGAGTTACAGCACTGGAATTAGTATTGAAATGGCTTTTGGTTTTCTGGCAACCATACAATTGATCTTGTCTTGGTTCTTTTATATCATTGGCATTTATAACATCATCAAAAGCAACAAAAGATCAATGTTGCAGATTGGGAAATAAAAGTTATAAACATTTGCTCTTTGATAGTGAAGGAACATTAGCTCGCTCTTTAACCACTGATTCATTATACCTAACTTCTAACCTCAATATCTAGCGACCACCATAACTACCATGGGTTTTTGTGGGAAGGACACAGGCCACTCACATAATGTCACTTTCTTTTATATGTTAACAACTTTAGCATGTGAACAATGCAAACGGAGAGAGATACAAGTGCAAATAAACAGACATTAAACTCAACCAAACAAGGGAGTACTTTCAGGTACTGTAGTCATAAACTTCTTATGTGGTTGAATTAAACAAAGGTTTCTTAACATAATAAGCTAGTCTAAATCAAACTGAAACCAAACATCAAGAAAGCTTCCACCCAGAAAGTACATGTAAGTGATATTTAGCATCACAAGTACTTTGCCTGCCCACAAGCCTATGTCTCCTTTGAATTTTTCCCCCTCATTTTCTCAGTACACCTAAATCCCACCATGACATGAATCAGGACTTAAAACTAGGGCATATATAAAATATCTGTCTTTATATGCATTTCAACACATTATCCTCTACCATGAAATGGCATGACAACAATATGAACACACCGCTGGCTGACAACATTACAAAACATTCATAAATAAGACAGGTAAAGAAAGGCTGGCTATTAAATCTGACGGTTAGTGCTTCAATGCGACATAACATAGTAAAATTTGAAGTTCAATATAACCACAGAGACAAGGGAAAAGCAAGGAGAATGATCTCTTCATATTTTGTAGAAGCTGGTAATAACAAGAAATGAACTTACCTCAACTAGTAGTTGAATAATCATCCTGCCAAAACCAACCACAGCATCTCCTTCATCAGGTCAATACCAGTCAAGTTCCGATAAAATTCATGTTCCCTGTACTTCAGAAAAAGAACCTTGAAGCACTGCATAAGTCTTCAACAACTCCATCAAGATTCAATTATAGATGTACAACTAGGAAAACACACCATAACAAATAAAATTAGAATTTTAAATCTGATGGAGAGTTCTTACAAAACACTTATGGCAGGCCACTGTTTCTTCAAGCAAAATATAATTAACAAGTGATTTAGAAAAGTAAAATTAAAACTTAGCTATGCTAGAAAACTAAATTTCCAAAGCCACTCATCATGATTCCTGCATATCAAATAATCCTTGCAAACATGCTTTTGCACATCATCTACTTGAACCAGGTCATCAAGAAAATCACATAGTTTTAATGTGCACCACCCATAATAAAAGAACACTCACATGCCAACATGGGACATAAATAACATCATCAGTGCACATATATTCATAACGGCGACCTGTGAAATAACACTCTCACTAGATCATGGTGTCAACAAAAACAAGTGAAAGAAACATGTGCTTGTGAAATATTCTGAATATAATTAAACAATCAACAAATTTTTCATAAGACAGAATTTTATCTGAAAATCCAACGCTTTCAAAAGCACTCTGATAAAAGTTACACAAAGAGCAACTACTAGACTTCTCCCTGAGAATTTTTCCCTGCTAAGAGGAAAAGGAGTAACTTAGTGATGGAAAGAACAATCAAGCAAGCTGCTGTAGTTAAGCAAAAGTTGTAGGAATTATCCATTCACCAAAAAAACTTCCTTATTTATTATGCAAGTTACACATGTGGAAAATGGGTGAACCACAATTGCAGAGATACATTAAAGAGCTCGTTCCCCAAATCATATCACATTGCAGTTCCTTACAAGTACTGCTAACTGCTGCCTGTATCTCCCTCCTTTGCTGGTTCTTCCTGAAGCTTTTTTGTCCAGTACTCCTCAAGCGGAGGCCCAAATATTGCTTTGCCAGAAACCACCCCAATCCTACAAGTCACTAGCACACATCATGTTCTGTTTAAACAAGAGCACCAATATCTTGCCAATTAGGTTACTGCAAATTGTATTGCAGACTTTCCTAGAAATATTTGAACAATTCACATAATATGGAAAAGACATAAAATAAATGTCACGAACAAATCAGCCTTTAATAGATAAAGACAAAATCCATAATCCTTCAATGGAAGTCTGTCAAATTGGAGCAGAGGTAGCATATCATTGAAATCAAAATAAAAAATCAAAGCAATATCTTTAATTAGTCATGATAAAAATATTCATCTGTTACCGGTTGCCAAATTTTGTAAATTCCTAATAGAGCATATAGTTAGAATAGAATGTGAGAATGTAAGGGCATCTTTGACCTATGTTAAATATGAGTGCGGCCTCCATAATTTATCTATTAGACCTTACACAGTTACCCATGCTATGCCTACAACCCAAGCTCTCTGCTAGCATCTTAAAAACACAACAAGTTCCCAGCCACATTTCAGGAGTGCTCATCTTTAATAAATTGCTTTTTACTTCATTGTTAAGGGTAAAAACATTCCTCTAACAATGTCATTATAAACAATTTGGTAATGATTCTTTTCTACTAAATGCCATTGGCAGGGCACTTCTTCTTTCCTCAATGATCAAGTAAATTAAAGTCTAAATGGATAAGTGTCCTGATCTCCAACAATGCTAAAAAGATTTTTTCATACCCATAAACTGGATATATATATATATATATATATATAACAAAACTTTTTGTGATAAAAAAAAAACCAGAAAAGTAGATGAAAAAGTCTAATGCTGGGTTATTTCAAACTCAATTACTGAAATAAATTGCCATTGACAAAGAAAGGCTGCACCATCAGTTATAATCTAAACTGATGAACCATCTTCATTGCCCCAAATCATTCTATATCACCAGTGATTAAACACACACAACCCCCATCATTTTCTCAACCTGGCCACCATGTGTGGTCATCTACTTGAAGGATTATGAACGGGTAGCATACTAAATTGAGCAAGGCATCAAAGCAATATAATGAGCAAAATGAGTTTGTTTTTTTATTGAAATCTTATCCAACAGCAATAAACATGTTAAAAAAGAAGAAAATAAACTACTGGGCTTCTCAATCACATAAAACTGAATTATGATATTTGATATACAACCTTCAATATGCATGCCCCAAAACACTTCCTCCCACTAAAATTTCTTTATAAACATCAAGGACAATATACCAAAAAAATCACTTTGCAAACATTTAATGTACACACACAAAAATTAGGTCAACCAAATTTCTTTCCTGAAAACTTGAATTTAACCAAGAAAGACAGCATCAAAACACTAGTTAACCACAATTATTACATCAATTTCCAACGAATTGAACAAACTACTCTAATCTACGAGAACATCCTGAATTTAATTCAAAACATAGCAACATTAAATCATAGAAATAACACAATTTTAACATCTATATCGCTAATTTTTCCATGAAAACACAAATAAATGATGAGTAAGTCCACAAATAGATCATAAAAACAACAATTCACCATGAAAAACACTAAAAACCTAGAATTAAATGAATGGAAAGAGAGATTGGATTGAGATGAACGACGAGAGAACTCACACGACGGCGCCGCCCACCAAAGGCAGCGAGAGAAACCCCCTTCGAAAGAACATCTTCCCGAAATGCCCCCCCTCACGATGACGTGAGACTCAATTTATGACATAAAGCACGTCAATCCAACGGCCAGATCAAACCCAATCCTGATCCCAATGCATAAATGTACGGCACATCAGGCTGTTAACTCTTATTTACTCCTGGGCCCTTGTTTTTCTTTCTTTTTAGATTGTTGCCTTTTTTAAATTATTTTTATTAATTTAATATTTTTGTATAATTTTCAAAAATATAATTACTATTTCCTCCGGTTTTTTACATGTCACAAATTTATATTTTTTTAATTTATTATTTTTTAATATATTATTTTTTAATTATTTTTAATATTTAATTTAATTTTTTTAAAATTAAATAGGAGAGAAATATAAAAATATAAATTATGAGTAATTTTTAAAAAATAATTAATTTTTTAAAATTTTATAAAATAACTAAATTTTTAACCACGACATAAAAAAAAAATAATATATATATATATAATTTATTCATAAACCCGCTTATAAACCTATGAATAAAACCCAAAAAAATTCTCCATTTGACTAGTAAAAAAGCAATAAGTTTATATCACAGGGTGTTAAACGCAAAACATCTTTCCCAAAATACCCCCAAAAACTACATCCACCAAAACATCATTCCCAAAATACCCCTAGGGTTTTACAGCCGGAATTGAGAAAAGGCGACGGTGGCTCACCGGATCTCCGGCCATCACTCCTCCTCTTCCTCCTCTTCCGCCGCCGCTTCGCTGAACCCGCCGCCCATCTCGCAGATCCGATCCCAAACACTCGCCGGAACGGGAACAACCGAGAGCCTCGGCTGCTTGAGAAGAGCGAAACCCTTCATCACCTCCCCTTCCTCCCTCTTGATCTCCTCCAATCCAACGGCCCTCCTCATCTCCCCCACCGATCGGACGTCCACGGCGCCATCACCCTTCTCGGGATCTTCATACCAGGGTTTGACGACCTCGACGACGCCAACGATCCGGCGATCGGCTTTGCCGGAATGATAGAAGAAGCAGAGATCACCGAGGCTCATAGAGCGCATGTTGTTCTGGGCCTGTCGGTTCTTGACGCCGTCCCACCGGGAGACGCCGCCGGCAGCCTGGGTTTGCTCCGGCCACGACCACTCGCTCGGCTCCGTCTTCAGTAGCCAATGCTTGCGTTTCCCCATCGTTTCCCGTTCTCTTTCTCTTCGAGGGTATTTATGGGAACTTTTTTTCGCGGGAAAATTGGAGAAGGTTCTGGAATTGGCGCCCTATTTTTTTTCCTTGTTTTTTTTTGTTTAGGTGTAGAATATATTTTTTAATTTATTAAATTAAAAAATATCTTTAAATTTATATCATATATATATATATAAAGAAATTAGTAGGAAGGCCTAAGTGCGGTTTTCTTTTTTGGTAAATCATTAAACTTTGGTAAAATATTATTTTGATCATGAATTTTGATTTGTTTCTAAATGATCATAAAAGTTACTAATTATTTCAACGGCAGGTCACTCGATGGATTAGCATTTTCATTGATGTAGAGACCAGAAAAAGCCTAATCAGCGCATTGTCAAAGTGTGATCTATGGCCTCCACGTCAGCTAATAAAGATGCTAATCCATCGAGTGACCTGCTACTAAAATAATTACTAACTTTAGTCAGCATTTCAAAATAAATCAAAATTCAATAATCAAAATGATATTTGACCAAAGTTCAGTGATTTACCAAAAAAATTTAACGTCTTATTGCTTTAAGATATATGTTTATATATAAAGTTGCGTTTTTTACAAACATTTGTAAAATTATAAGACATTTGTTTTTCAACTATTGTATTCGAATCTAATGACTAAAAATTATCTTTTTTTTTTAAATAGTGAATGCAACAGGGCACTTGTACAATATTGTGTGATAATAACATGCACAATATTATAAATAATAAAAAGTGAGATACACAATATTTTTAGTTATAAATACATGGTTTTAAACAAGGTTGATATACCTATTTGTGTTTGTCTATCTTTATCTTTATTTTTTTTACAGTATGCGGACGTTCGAACACCTGTGGTTGATGAATTTAATATATATATATATATATATATATATTATTTTGTGGCTTTGATCGTGTTTTTGCTAATTTTATTTTTAAATAAAAAATATGGTGTTTTTCAGTTTATCAATTTTCAGGTCAATGTAAAATTTATTGGTGGCTTTTAAAGAGGAGTTGACCTCTCCCAGTGGATATCTTTCTTCTACATAAATAAGAAATCAAACTTTTAACCACTTAAATGATCAACCTACCACTTGGAACAACATTGTTAATCAGTTAAAAATAAAAATAAATAAATAAAAGGTTTAGTTTGACGGGGGATATTAAATACTCCTTTTTTTAATTAAGGTAAGGAAAAGAATAAGTTCTAGGGATATAAGAGTATAGAAGGAAAACCATGGGACAAGCACAAAAGTGTCACTAATCTGAGTAGGAAGTCACTTGGATTAAGCTTATGGGAACCAACTTTAATTGAAAAGTTTCAATAATGTAATGTATAAAAAGAAAGTCCATCAAACAAACACATAGAATTTGGGCATTGTAAGTAGGAAACCACTTGCACTGAGTGCATAGAAAGAGATACTAAATTAATAGTTTCTCTAACGTGTAGAAGGGATGTCCCTTGGGCAAATATAAGATTATATAAGCAATTTAAGCAAGAAGTCTCTCATGCTTTAGCTAATGGGAATTGATACTAAATGTAAAGTTTTAATAATGGATAGAGAGGAAGTCTCTTGATAAACTCCTAGGTGATATATTTAATTTAAACTTAAGTTTTTTTTTTTACTATTTGATCTAATTTTTTGACCTATATATCAAACACATATTTTTTTAACATATGGTGAATATTGTATATTATTTGAAAATCTCCATTAGTGACAAGCTAACAAATAGTCAAATTGTTTATTGAAAATGGCATATTTTACCTTTACGATGGTCGGTTACTCCCCTATTTGTACAAATGCTCTTTAAAACCGATTGCAATGTGCACTAATTATAATAAAATTCACAACATTTCTTTCTCTGTAGTAAAAATGAAAAAAAAAAAAATAGTCCATTATACGTTGCCATGAAAGAGAGAAATAAAATAGTTAATTCCAACAAAGGAGAGTAGAGAAAGCCACTGGTAGCTCAATGACACTGTCATAAGGCAGCGATGGACAATGTGCTGAGTTGAAATCATGTTTCAAAGTTTTATAATGATATCATTCACGGTACTACATAAGTGTTTGATAAGCCATCATAATTAGTGCAGTATCATATTTGTCTCAATGGCTATCCAAAGATGAGTGATACTTAATTAGTAGGATTTTTTCCACTAAAATAGAGAATGTAAGATGATTTCGGTATTCGTATTACTGTAAGTGGGAATATTGATTGAATGTGTGCAAGGATTGTAGAGGCATATTAACCCTAAAAACAAATACCGGTAAGTTAATGCAAATTGTCAGAGAGATTGCATGTCCATTTTTAAATACTCAGCATCTACAAGTCAATTTCTATTTTGTATATGATGTTTGGATATTGGTGTTGTTAGTATTGGCAGCTGTTATTAGAAATAGATTAAATAAGATAATCATTAGATTTTGATGTAACAAATTATTATTATTTTAAAGTTGGTTCATGTATATTTGATTACACTTGTTAGAAATTTATTAGAAATTTATGAAGCTAAAAAACGACAAAGTTCACTCGTTAATTTTCAGCAAATGGTACGAATTTAAGTACTTATATAACATATATAATTCTTCTATATAAGATGCTTTACATACGGATTTTTTTTTTTAGTCGAATTATGAAATTATTTTGTTACTTTTTTAATATGATGATAAACAAAGTTCAAAATAAATTTAAAAGTTACATTTTTTATTTTGACAAAAAATTTAAAAATAAAAAATCAAATATATCGTCATAAATTCAGATTCAATAACTTATTGTGTTT
Organism: Dioscorea cayenensis subsp. rotundata; assembly: GCF_009730915.1. Classification (NCBI taxonomy): domain Eukaryota; kingdom Viridiplantae; phylum Streptophyta; class Magnoliopsida; order Dioscoreales; family Dioscoreaceae; genus Dioscorea; species Dioscorea cayenensis. The sequence goes on along the minus strand of NC_052494.1, from coordinate 292,818 downwards.
AATTACCATTAAATTTAGCTTGTTCTTTCAAACACACTCCTAAAGTTAGGGAACAAAATTAACAACAACGGGACACCATGGAGACAAATAAAATTTTTTTTCAAGAAAAAAGATAATTAAAAAAACTGTTTTTTGACGATATTGGAATATTTTAATGTTTTCAAATCTATTAAAAAGAAGGAAGAACAAATGCATTAGCCATTATAGCAAGAACCTTTGCCTTTAGGTCTCTTCATGTCATCCTCCACATCAATTATTCCATTCCCACTTATCCTAACATTGTTTTACCTATGAGATCGTATCATTCTCCTATTAATATAAAACCAAAGCTTTAAAAAAAATAATAATAAAAGAAAAAACAATGCAACAACCATATATATATACAATTAGGGTTGTGTGCACAACTGAAAAGTAAATATCCAGCTTATGCATCTTCACCCGATCAATAGAAGTTTTAACTACAATTCCATATCCACAATTAAAGTTCTATTATCATAATTATGATCAGTGAGTTTTAAATGCAAACAATAAAAATCTAGTACTACTAAATTACAGCAGGACCAATATAGCTAGACGAAGGGACATAAAAATTAAACTTTTGGTTAGAAAAGTATAAAAGGCTATAATAAATCCTAATTTACATTTAAACCCTTCTAGAGAAGGCACATAGTTATAAATGTTCGAGGGCATTGATGGAAACAAGTCATGCTTTTCAACGGTTAACAACCTTTTAAAGGGCTTGTTTTAAGAACAACAAGCAGCATATCACTTATCACATTGTCCCTTGCTTTGCTCTCATGCCTTCTTCCATGAATCCCTTCTCTTCAAGGTGCACCTCCTTGCTCAATCCAAGAACAAAGTCTATCGAAGAACGGCCGCGTCATCGGTCCTCCGGAGAGCAAAGTTTTCCGGTCTGTGGCAGATTCCATAGGGTGGCGCATTGGGTAGGTTCCGGTGTCATTAATGCCTTTTTCGGGTCGTTGGATCGGTGTTCTTGCATCGTTATCAAAACCAAAGATGACGATGATTTGCCGTTGCTTCTCAGTGATGGTAATAATGCAAGAGAAGGAAGTCTCAAGAGGAGAAGAGTGTAATTAATTAGCTGAATAATTAATTAGTTTGATCTCATATTGTGCTTCCTATCTCTATGTAATTCTATGAAGACAAAGAGAAACAAAGAGAGAATTGAAGAATATTATAAAGTGTTTGGTTGATGATAAGAGTACTCTATTCTTTTCTTATTATCAAAATTTATGCATGTTTGATTCTTTAAATGAATTGAAAGCATTGAATGAGTAAAAGCCAAAAGAAAGATCAAGACAAGGACACAATCTTAAAGACCAAAAAATTGATGCAAAATAATGAAAATAATAAAAGAAAAAAAAAAACTCCACAAAGGAAGCATATCTCACCTACATGTCATGGTGCAATGTATTACATGATTCTTGTGTCTCTAAAAAGATCACAAATTAATGGAGCTAGGCACAAGAAACCAAAAAGAATGGAGGTGAGTAAACAAATGCATGATCATAAGGAATAAATATAATTAAAGAATAGAAGAATATGGAGAACCATGTCTTCTTGGTCCCTTTGTGAGGAGAAGAAGATGATATATAAAAACAAACTCATTAGACTCTGTCTACTGTTAGACAAACACATGAGAGTGATTCTTGTTCTGTAGAACATGCATCTATATATATATTCACCTTCTATTTTCTCACAGTGCCAAACTCCAATGCCATGAAACACATGCATGCTTTCACTTGACGACAAATTTGCCAGGGACCATCTCCTTTTACCTTTATATATATATATATATATATATATATATATATATATTTACAGAAACCACCTACAATGTTCTTTGTTGTTTTTTTACATAAATCTGATAAGCACACTATATTGAATTTTTTTTTAAAAAAAATTCAGAACAAATAGAGTTGGATAAATACAAAACAAAAAATTAGAATATATAGACTCCACCAGAGTAAAGGATTTCAATTAATTCACATTTGTACGTAGTAAGGGATCCAAAAAAAAAAAAACTCCAAGCTTCTCTTCTCAGTAGTAAAGGACTTCTCCCATTTCTATCGTTTACATTCGAATCTTCAGTCACAGTATAATTCATTGTAATATTTGTATATAACTCTCTAAAATCCTCATCCTATATATAACATCTAGAAGTTTTTCATTGAGGGAGTTTTATGCAATAACATAGAAGTCAAGGAGTTCTATGCAAATAAAAAAAAAATCATATGTATATATGAATTGTACTTACCATTGATAGAGTTGTTGGCAGAGTTGTTGAGGTGATTTGGTTTTACCATTGATGAAAAATGAATAGTCCAAACAACTCCAAAAGGTTGAATTATACTTTCCTTGCATTGGCCCTATATAAAAACAAGTTCTAAAGCTCATATCATCTTCCCTCTTTTCCCTTTGAATCAACATTAATGGCTTCCATTTCCAAGCCATTGAATGGAGAAAGAAGACTCTTTGAGCTTCTTGAAGAACAACAAGAGCCATTTCTCTTAGATGTCTATCTTTTAGAGAATGGTTACTCTGATAACAAGATGTTTGATTCTCATTCTCAAGCTTTGTGTTGGCCTAGCATTGTTGCATGCAAGACACTCAAAAGAATGAGTACCAAGACATTCAGAAGAAGAACAAGAAGAAGAAGACATAGTTTTTTTCGATGCATTGTTAGAAAAGCATTGGATTGGAGTCATCATCAAAATGACTGCAAGGCCTTGAAGTTCGATCGGTTATCCTTCTCCGGCGATGACTCTTCTCCGTCAAGCCCCGTCTCGGTTCTCGACTTGAATTCCAATGACTATAGTTCTTGTAAGTCCAAGTTTACATAATTATATCTATTTCCTTCTTCGTCTTTTTTGTTTGGCATGGATTTGATTGCTTGTTTTCTGTGTTTTGTAGTGAAAGATGATTATGATGATGGTGAATTCGATCTTTTCGAAGAACTTATTATGAAGACTTCAAGTGAGAAAGAGAAGGATAAAGAGAAAGCAATGGAATCAATTGAAAGTGAAAGAAGAGATATATCAAACATATCAAATTTGATAGCTTTGGATGTATTGAAATCAAGCAAGGAATGGAACCATTTTGAGCATGAAATCAAAGAGATTGGAATGCAAATTGAAGCTGAAATCTTTGAAGAACTTATTGTAGACTTGCTTGGATTTTAGAAGCGAAATAGTTTGTAAAATTTTGCTTTTTTTTTTTTTGTAATTACTTATTAATTTACTATTAACAAGATAATAATAAAACTAAGCTTTGTTTAATTTTCTTCAGAAAGAGTCAAACAAGAGCATGTGCATTTGGAAGCTTAGATGATACTTTATGTTGTTGGAAGTTAGCTGACATTTTGACAAACTATAGTTCACATTAATTAATTAGTGCCAAAGTTTCAATTTTTCTAAATGATAATCGCTGGTTAATGTTTGATTAGAAAAAACTATTAAGGAGACAAGAATATTATTTTAGACTTAAAAAAAAATTATTTTGTCCACAATTCAACTACTAAATTATATAAAAATATATATAATGGTTGTTAAATAAATCCAAGAGGGAATAATTAAGGAAGGTTAGATCTAAAACTAAGATCTACCTCATGTTTCTCAACATGCAACAAAGTTTCTATAAAGAATTATACTCAAATAATTTAAAGGGTTTTTTTTATTGTACACTATAAAAATTCACTTAGTTACAAGTATATCTTCAATAAAACCAAATGTCATTTATAATCCTTGGATTTTTTTTTTTTTTTGGTTACATACATTCCCCCTCTACTCTACTCCATTATTTGTAGACACTATTTAAAATATTATTACATATTAAATGAATATATAATCCTAAAAATTTTGAATGGTTATTAAATTAATACTTTAATTTTCGCATATATAACCTTCGAAATTTTAACTCATTATATATATATTGTATGTAAATTCGGGGAAAAAATTCTAATAGACTAGTAGTGTGAACTTCGTATAAAAAAAGAATTAATCCTTTGAAACCAGTATTAATTAATTGAGCAAGACTTGATGATATTAGTCATTGTAAACAATGTAGATGGAGCATATTGTTTGTTGTCTTTTTCTCACTGCTTGTCTTGTTTATAATCTTAAGCCAAGTGGCTAATTTGATGCATTTGGGTTAGTTAAGATATAATCAAGGAAATAGTTGTCTCAAATCCTCCAATTCATTTGGTAGCAAAAATTAATATATATATATATATATATATATATATACATGATTGACATATGGGTAGATTAATCTTGATATGCCAAAAGAAAAGGCCAACTTAAATAACACAAAAAATGATAAATGGATATGTTTTAATTCTTAAAAAAAACCTTCAAATTTATCACATCTCCAAAATATCTCTCAATGTAAACCCTTACATAATAATTTAAATTAAATTAAAACTATAAAGTTACCCAGATTTACTCACTTGCATGGGAGCTAGAAGGAACTATATGATTAAAATGGAATATGTAGGGTGCTTTTAGTAATTTTCTCTAATAAATATTTATCTAAATCACCGTTTACACATTGTTCCACTTTATGTTTTTTATTTTGTTTTTAATATAGGATTTGCGAATTTTATTTTTTCATTTGAACCATTTCATTAATTAAAAAACAAAAACCTTATTTGCATTAATTAAAATCCATAGAAACAATGCGCATACCATGCGTTTGAAAATTTATCAAATTATCAAGAGTTCTTTTTTCCAAAATTAAGTTTTTTTTATCATTAAATTAATAATAAAAAAATATGAATTCGCTTCATTTTTAACTAAAATTTCTCAATTAAATATTTTTCTACATATATTTTCTCTTTATTTATTTTGTCAAATTGGATTTCCATTTTTCTTTTTTTTTTAAATTTTTTTTTCCTGTGCCATGTTTGGTAATTATTTTCATTCCATTGGATCAATTCTTTTATTAATGAATGGTATTATATACATAACCATATTCCTTTTCCTTTTCTTTAAAACATTATCTGCATTAAAACAATTGAAACCATTAAAATTTCATATGAATTTTAACAATTCAATCCTCCAAATTTTCATCAAATAACAATACCAATTCCTCCATTTTCAAAACAAACACGTCCTTGCAAACATAAAAACAAAGTTATAAACAAACAGAGCATTTATTTATTTATTTTGAATAAATAGAACAAACAAATCACACAAAAAAGAAAAGGAAAAACATGAAAATATAACAAAAATTAAAGAATAAAAGAACTAGGTCTAGGAGCAACCTCCTCCAACTCCTTCAACTCTCTCACAGTGAAACTACTCTTCCTCCCACCATGATAAACAGGAACTTGTGAAACCCTAATCATGGCATCATCTCTAACACCACAACTTTTCTTGCATGAAATATCAAGCCCTTTCATCCACAAACCACCACCTTTTCCCTTCTCCGGCTTACCGGCTTTTGTACACTTCATATAAGCAACAAAGAAAGGGTCATCGTCTCGCCGGAGAACCAATGGTTTCTTTGGAAGAGGTTGGAAGGCACAAGGAGGAAGAGGAACATAGATGCCGGGTTTTGAAAACCTTGCATTATCATATGGACATGGTGGTGGTCTTAAACTGAGCTTCTGTTTAGGGTTAGGGTTAGGGTTTTCACTTGATGGTTGATGATGGTGGTTCATGTTGAAGCATCAAAAGTAGTGGATAGGAGTTTGATGCTTGTGGTTGGGGTTTTATAAGAAAAACTATATATATGTATATATATATATATATATCACTAACTTATATGTATATATATGTATTTGGAAGAATTTCTTAGTAATTTCCTAGTGTTTGTTTAATCAAATATTTTGTTAATAAAACTTTTTGAAAAAAAAAATTTATTATATGTCCTCTGATTCGTTTGGTGTTTGTCTGAATTGGTTTAAAATCTATGATTTATAAAAAAATTTATTGGTCAAAGACAATTATATATATATATATATATATATTTGGTGAAATATTTCAGTGATTTCATCATGTTTATTTAGTCACATACTTCATTGGTAAAGTTTTTCGAGAAGAAAATATTTTATGCGTAAAAGCTGTCATGGTTCATTAAGTATACACAAAAAAATTAATTATTAATGAAATGATCATCAATAAATCGTTTACAATGAGTAATAATAATATTAAGTCAAATGTAAATTATTGACATTTGTCTGTTAATGATGAATTAATCCAAATAGATGGCTTGTGGGAGCAAAGATCAAAGTCATTGATGAAAATGATGGGGTTGTTAATTAATAGCTTAATATTGATCTTAAATTGGAATTTTATTAATTGTACAAATTGAGAGGATGGCTTGAACTCTAATTTGGTTTCTTTTGATGAAATATCAATGGACAAGGTGGAAAACATGTAGAAATGTTGTTGTATTGTTGAAAATTGTATATATTTTTTTTAATAATATTTAATATAAGAGTGTTTAAAGATAAGTGGCATTCCATCTCTGATTATGCTGTGCTAATTAATGATTAATACACTTGATTCAAGAATGAATGTTGTGTGTAAACAATCTTAATTTTGAGAAACTCTAAGGAGTTATTTGGGCAATTTTAAGATTTTATAGAGCCATGTATGTTTAAAAAAAGCACACATATTATTTTTATTTTTTATTTTTAAATATATATATATAGAAAACTTGTATTTTGTAATTTAAAATTAATATAAGAAATAAAAAAAATTGTAAAACATTTTTCATTCTTATATTTAGAGAAAATGATTGTTTCATTCATTCTAAAATAAAATTTTACAGACAAAATATGAAAATGCTTTTATTATAATTAATAAATTAGATATGTTCATTGTGATAAACTAAATGGCCAAATTTTATATAGGTATAAATAATGGTTTGAATGAGGTTTATATAATTAATTATTATAAATATACATATGATAAAAAATTAAAAAAATGAGAATAAAAAAAAATTAAAATAAACCTACAATTTTCTTTTTTAGAATAAATACATTTTTTTTAAGTTTGTCTTGCGCATAATTATTTTATAAAATAAGTTTGTAATTTCTTCAATTAAATAACTTTTCATAATTAATCGGTTGAGATTAGTCGGCAATCATATCTCGAGGCAAGTTCACGGTGGATATTTGATGAGCTTCAAAATTAGGGTTTAGGGTTTTCTCTTCAAACCCTCGCCTCCATCTATTTATATCATCATCTCCTCCGAGTCCTCTCCGATCTCCGACGAGATCCATTAGGGTTTATGTTTTGAGGTATTTCTCCTTCTAAATTTGCGGTTTTCTCTCTTAATTTTATTATGATATGAATGATTCTATACGTTTCTCTTGCGTTGGGCTTCAATCTTTGATGTGATTGCGGTTCTTGATCTTCTCCAGATCCATTAGGGTTTGTGTTTTAAGGTGTATCTTTTTCTAAAATTTGGATTTTTATTCTTTTAATATAAAAGATTTATGCATTTTCCTTGTAAAATTTCAAAATTTTTCTTTATTTTATACGTTTTTCGAATCTTTGGAAGAAGTGCGGTTCATGGATTCGGCCGCCATCGGTTCTCTGATCGATGGTTTTGGCCGGCGCCGCTGCTTCCGATAGTCACTGGAGGCGTTTAAAGCCCTGATTGGCGATCAGAGATCTATCGGATTAGGGTTACGCTCGCCTCGACATTTCATCGAACATTTGCTGTGCGTTCTTATTGCTTGGCTGTGACGACTCAATTTGTTTCTCGATTCTGAGTTTTCCATCAATCCGAGGACCTAATTCTTTGTGATGAATTTATTTGTGCGTGTCTGAGCCACAAATCATCATAAAAATTCGATTTTTTTGTTTTGTTTTGTTTTGTTTAGGATTAGATTAAGTATTGGGATCCTGAGTTGGTGCTGTGATTATAAAAAATTCCTCGTTCTGAGAGTGCTTATGGATTAAATCCATTTGCTTGAAAGACTCCTTATACACCCATAGAATATGAGCACCATCTCCTCCTCTTATCATCATCCATTTTTCTTCTTGTTTATTTACATTTCAGAATTTTTCTTAATGCTTGAGATGTTATTTTTACTCTTTGCTTTATGAGTTTTGCAATGATGTGTTATATAATATAAAACTTCACTTTTTCTTTGATTTTGTATGTTTTAGTGTGTTTGTATTGTGTTTAGTTTAAGGTAATATCATTCATGTGGTATATTATATTTTTATTTTATACATCCATAAAATTTTTCTTTAATACTTGAAGCTATTATTGACCTCTGTTTTATCAGTTTTGCAATGTTGTGCTATATATATATTATAAAGCTATGCTTTTTCTTTGATTTGGTATGGTTTTTGTAATTTGTGTGTTTTGAGTGTGTTTATATTATGTTTAGTTTAAGGTAATATCATTCATGTGGTATGTTATGTTTATATTATATACACCCATACAATTTTATTGCAATACTTGGAAGTTATTATTTACCTTTGCTTTTTGAGTCTCGCATTGTTGTGTTATATAATATAAAACTACACTTTTTCTCTGATTTGGTATGTTTTATGTAAATTGAGTGCTTTGAGTGTGTTTATATTATGTTTGATTTAAGGCAATATCATTGAGTTTTGCATGCTGTGGCTATTTGGCATGACAGACTTTTTTATACACTCCTAAATTTTGTTTTAATAATTGAAGTAATTATTACGCTTTGCTTTATGAGTTTTGCATTGTTGTGTTATATACTATGAAGCTGCACTTTTTCTTTGGTTTGGGATGTTTTGTGTAAATTCTGTGCTCTGATTGTGTTCATATTATGTTTAAATTTAAGGTAATATCTATCATTCATGTGGTGCTATGATTATGAAACATGAGATTTTTATATTACATCCAAAGAATTTTCCTTTAATACTAGGAAGTATCATTACTCTTTGCTTTATGAGGTTTGCAGTGTTGTGTTATATAATGTAAAGCTACACTTTTTCTTTGATTTGGGATGTTTTTTGTAAATTGTGTGCTTTAATTGTGTTTGTGTTACCTTTTAATTTAAGGTAATATCATTCATGTGGTGCTATGATTATAGAAAATTCCTCGTTCTGAATGCTATGGCTATTTGGCATGACAGACTCTTATACACCAATAGAATATGAGCACCTTCAATTTTATTATTAGAGTTTGGTCAGTTTCCCCCTTAATTTCAAACTAATGGTACTTGTTTACCTCTCAATTTTAACACCTACTTTTGAAGATAACTTTACAGAGACCTTTGCAAAGATTTGAACTCAGAATGCATTATATATGGTTTTATGAAATTTCTGTTGCATGTTTTGATTCAGAAATCCCTGATTTTTTTTATCTTGTCTTAATATGGAATTCTCAACTCCTGATTTCTAGTAATGTAATTTGCAGTGATTATAGACCACTTATTGAATTCATGACATCTGTTTTTTTGATAATTTGATTTTGAGGTGAAGACTGGAAGACATACAGGATGCCAATGCTTAGTTGGTATTGGATTGGGAGGTTGAGAATTGGTCATGCAATGGGATTTAAGTATTTAAAGAGATTAAATTTAAATGAAGTTTCTGTTTAAGTTTGGAAATTAGTTCATTTGTTATATCTCTGACTTGTATTAACTTAGCTAACCCAAGATGGTGTTTGTGTGTCTGTTTGGTGGATTTAATAGTAAAATTCATGAAATATTTGAAATTAAATTGAATTGGAATATTTGTTTTGTTAGATTCATTACAAATGCAAAAAATTCAAGAAATTTATTGTGATACTGAAATTATTACTATATAGCAGTTCATTCTTGGCATGCACTGTATTGATTTTTATTTTTTTTTATTATTATTGCCTCTTGAAGTCATAAAATGGGTAATGAACAAGTCTTTTCCCACAAAATATTGTTTTGATGAGTTTTAACCATTTGTTTTAATCAAAAAAAAAGAAAAAAAGAAGTGAGGTCTGTGCAAGCGCTTGTGAAATATATTGTTTATAATGTCATATTTTTAATTAGATGTTTAAGTCTTATTTTGATTATAATGATAACACAATTTTTTTTTTTAAATTTTAAACATTTAGCCGAAGCAATAGGTAAACAATTCAATTAACAAAGAAATGAAGTATATTAAAAGCTAATAAGCTTTCTGTCAAATAGCAAGAGCTAATTGCTTCCGAGACTTGCAGAGACCAACCGATAAGGCCATCATCATTTGGTCCGAGGTCCACAGAACGGCCCAATGTCAGTTTAGCCCAATCTAAACTCAATTTAAAGTAAACATGCCCAATGTCAGTTTAAGCTCAATCTAAACTCAATTTAAAGTTAATGTTTAAGATCAGTTCAAGTCTGACTCAAAAAAACTTTAAATTAGATATGTATATTATTTTTAAATGATGAGCCGGCCGCGGGCTAGTCTTTTTGAATTTTTTTTTCTCAGCTGATCCAACGGACTAGCTTATAAGCTGACCCATTGGATTTATTATTAAATATTAATGATACAAATTTTTAAAAAAATATCATGAAGAATATACAATGATAGAATGAGTAGGTAGGTGTCAACCTAGTTAAAATTTACTTATATTTTAGTGATGTAATATTTTTCTTGAGTGAAATATAATAATATTAATCAATTAATAAAATTGTTCGTTCATATTTTTATTAATTTATTTTTAAATCATAACATATTAATTAAGTAAAGTTAAAAAAGAAAATAACAACGACTAGCTTGATCCAATAATTGATTCAAAAAGCCAAGTTCATGAGCTCGGTCATAGGTTTCATATTTAAAATTTGGGCCAATCCACTTTGGTCCAAACTATTCATGAGGTTCGGTAGATTTGGGCTTGGGCCACATTAAAATCTAAATTTTCTAGATGGACCCGAGCGGGCCCCGCTGGGCCCAATGATGAGAGTGGGATAAGAGATCGTTTGCCAATGTTGCCAAATTTTTATTTTTGTTATGTTTGGCAAGTTAATTATGTTTTCAATTTTATGTTTTTAACTATTTTGAAAACGTTTACAAAATATTAACATAACCCATTAAACATTAATTACTATTTTTTTCACATAAGCATTAATATTTTAGACAAATGTGCCAACTTCTCTAATGGTTTAGACAAATGTGCCAACATCTCCCTGGAGAAGTGAGCTCTCTTTTTTCTTCATAACTTTTTCTTCTTGATTTTTATCTCAAAATTTATTTTCTTCATAGGTTTAATTGTGATTTTTTAAAGATATTTAAGAAATTTGAGCTAAAAATGGTTAGAGATTTGAGTTTTTTTTGTTTGTAAAATCTCTCGGTGTTTTTTTTTTAAAATATTTTCTAAATATCACAAAAAAAAAACTATATATCATGTGTTTTTTATCCATTAATACAAATTTATAAAAATTTAACATCTCATTATTTTTATATTTTATATAAAAATATATTAAAAACGTTCGTTTACTAATACACTTTAATTGTGTGTACTAATATAAAAAAATATATAAAAAAATATATAAAAAATTTTAAAAATATAAATTAAGAAAATAATACAAAATTTTACAATACGTTTTTTTTATTTGTGTTTTTTTCTTTCTAAAACATAACTTTTGTATGCAAACATGTTTTTACTTTTAAAAAATTGGCAAGAAGACAAAAACAAAATAAGAACAAAAAACAGAAAAATAAGAACACTGCCAAATGACCCTTAGGGGCTGTTTGGTTCGTGGTAATGACATATTATCACATAACAAGATTACCATGGTAATATGAGTGGGAATGTTATATAGTTAGAATTTTACGGTAATTTGATATAACTTGGTAACTCTTATTACCGGAAATAGTTCATTGTCGTGTTTGGTTGCAATGATAATTAATTTGTTAAAATATAAAAAGTTATAAGATTACCACGGTAATCTAACATAGATATCAAATTTAGTAGTAATAGGATTACTAATTTTTTTAATAATATTTATAAGTTGGTAATATGATATTACCATCCAGATTACCACCGGTGCAATAGCAAACATGGTAATCTTTCTATATTACCGTAAACCAAATGACCCCTAAAGTATTCGTTTATATGTAAGTAGTTAAGTGTATAAGTCTTATATGATAAATAAGGGTTCATTACATATCGATAGTTTTTTTTTTGTCCATTGAGTGCCGTTAGATCGTGTTCGATTTTATTCCAATAGACCTCTAATCTAAACATGTATATTGTATTGAAGCCGAACCTCATAAGGTTGTGATGTGGGAGAGAGTTTGCAACCTGCCCTCGTGTTAATTGCAAATTTTTTTTAAAAAAAAAAAACAATGAGGTCAGAAAATTATCACTACTCCCGTTTTTTCAAGACTATGGATTCCAAGAAAAATTATTCTTTTTGAGAATTTAATTTTTAAACTTTAATTCAAGATGACAGGTGAAATGTCCATTCTACTTTTGAATAGCATATTATATAAATATCTTCTCTTAAGTAATTATGGAATTTTAAACAAAATATGGTTAAAGATAATTTGGTTAGGATTGATAAAATAACTAGGAAGAATATGAGGAAAGTTTGTGTGGTGAACTGTAAATATACAGTAATAGGATATGATATAAATTATATATAAATAAATAAATTTATTTTTTTTGTTGTAGTTATATATTTAAATTTTTTTTTTTTTTAAACTATTCCGTTGTTCACATGCCTTTTGTCCCCAACCTCAAGAGCAAAATAATAATAATAATAATAATAATAATATTTTTCTTTGGTCCGTTCTCATGCTGATCCTCTCATAAGATTAATTAAAATAGCTCAATAGCATAATTTTTTTACTTTTTCAATTGGCTCATTAAATGAAAAATGAAAACAAGATAATAGTTTAGCCAAAAATAATACATTGGAAGAATCTTTTTGGTCTCCATATCAATAAGTTGATTGTTTTGTTTTTATATATTTCAAAAGTAATAAATTAATTGTTTGGCTCTTATATCTCCCCAAAAAAAATAATAATAATAAATAAATAAAATAAAAATAAATTCTAGACATATTTATTTTATCTTATCCATTTTATCATCCCATTAAAGAGATTCTACACATTATGAAAATTGAACTATGAAAAAAATTATTTAGAGGATTATAAATAATTTTGCATATCATTTTATCGCAACATCCTGATTTTGAAAGATTGAATCAAATTTATTTGTAGATTTTTTTAAAATTTCTTTAACAGATGTATTTTGATATAATCAATAAATGTTATTAATTTTTTTTTAAATATATGAGATAAAAAATGCATAGAATTATTCAAATTTTAAAAATATCAGTGAGAATATGAGATCATAATCTTAAACCAAAATATTATTAGTATTTTATAAACCTATAAATCTATATTTTCAAGAACTTTAATATTTAGACAACTAAATTTTTACCCACAAAACAACTTTAATTATTGGAACTAAATCGAAAGTAATTTTTTTTTAATATATATTTTTTTTGGTCTTTTTATAGTTACTTATCTTATAAAATATATAAACTAACCAACAATTTCTTGGTATATGAGCATTTATTAGTCTCTATAAAAAGTGTCCTTATTTTATTATATATATAAAAGGCAACTTTTATTTTATTTTTGGTTAAAAAAACAAACTAAACACTTCCCCTAAATTTCTTAAATTTTTAAAATTCAGAAAAACATGCCATTCTTAAATTCGGAGAATATATAGTACTTCAAATTTTAAAAAAAAACCAAAATTAAATAGATAACCACCAAAAACTAAAAATCCATTAGATAATATAAATCTTCATTTAAATAATAAAATTTTTAAAAAGATACATATCCTCACCAAAGGATAAACCAACAAAATAAATAAACGGTCCAGATTTCATCATCAAGATCTAAAATCAATATTGACCGTCCGATTGATCCGAGTCGAACTAAGTCTCCCTCTTCGATCAAACTCTCTTAAAACCCTCTTCTTCCCTCGCTCCATAAATTCCCCCCAAAATCCCCAAATTCGAAGCTTTTCAAGGCCAATTCGAAACCCTAGATTGCGGTGAGAGCAATGGCGGAGTCTCCGTCGCCGTCGAGAACCGCCGTGCCGGATCCTCGGAAGCTTTTCATCGGCGGGATGCCGCGCACGGTGACGCAGCAGACGTTGAAGGCCTATTTCGAGCGGTTTGGTGAAGTCACGGGCACTTATGTGCCTATTGAAATCGGTGGCAGGTCTCGAGGATTTGGCTTCGTTCGCTTCGCTGACCCCGCTGTTGCTCAACTTGTTCTTGATGAGGGGACGCACATCATTGATGACCGCGAGGTTTGCTTCTTTTGTGTGGATGAGTGATAGTTGTGTTGCTTTGATCTTTATCATCTTTAATGTTAGGTTTCTTGAATTATATTTGTCAATGATCTGTCTCTAAGCTCTAATTTTTGTGCGTGTTTTAATTTGTTATTAGATTATGATAAATTTGGTGGTTCTTTGTTATGTTTAGATTTTGATGATGTGGTTTGTTTGAACTTTAGAGTTTGTGGATTTTCCTTTTGTTCTATGATTTTTGTTTTTTAGTCAATTAGTGATTTGATTTAAGAGGGGAAAAAATCAGAAAGCTGTGTTTTTTGATCTTATGAGAGAAAATTTTCTGAAGTTCTTCGTTCAGAATATTGTTTAATTCGTTCTTGATTATTTGGTTTATCCTCTATAAAAATTGTCAATTTTCTTGGTATTCATGTTTTTTCATGGTTTTTTTATATTTAAATGATATTTTGCATGTGAGAATATTTGTCTGCTGAAATATTTTGTTTGACGTTTTGATTTTATGGCTTCTTTCTTTTGCTCTATGGTTTTCTTTCAGTCTGCTAATTATTTGATGCAAAAAAAAAAGTGCTTCTTGAACTTTTGAGATGACCCGTTGCATTGACAAAATCTTATTAGGTATTCCTCTCAAATATGGTTTGTTTGAGCTTCTGATTATTTGGTTTATCCCCCAGTTTGTTGTTATTTTTCTTGCCACCCAATATTATTTCATGCAAAGTAACTTGTATATCAGTTCCTTTCCAGTATAATTGTTCTCTTCCTGAAATTTTTCTTTATTGCCAACAGTTCGCTTCAAGGAGCACTTTGTTTGTCTTTGTGTATGACACGACGAGTGTCTCTTTTGTGCTATTGAAATATTTTTGTTTGGGGCTTTGTTTATGTAGCTTGATCCCCTTATGGTCGATGCTTGTCATGATTTCATGTGTATTCTCTTGGAGTATCTAATTTCCATTGATTAATTTTTCTTGTAATACTTGTGGTTAAATTTTTGTGGTTTGACTGCATGGAATAGTCTGCATGTGTGACTTTGAATTATTGTTCTTGAGACTTTCTTGATGTGAATTCCTTTATGCAGCTTCTATGTTCTGGTTGCTCTCTGTCATAGCTGTAAACTTGGATAGAAAATAGATTTGGAGATTTTGATTTAAGTGCATATTTTCACTGGAGGAATATACCTTAATTAATTCTACGTTTGAGAATATGAATCTTAAATGTTTGGTGGGAACTACTAGGAATTGTTATTGAGATGAAAGAATGTTTCGGCATGTTGAAATTTATATGATTGCTTTCTCTTAATTTTCCTTTAAAATTGACCATGCTGTAACTTTCTGTTACTTATGTATGAGGTTCACCTTTTACTCACCCTTCAGCATTTTGCAGTTCTTGAAATCTCTTCATATTGAATTATTTGACTTCTCATTATTTCATCAATCATATGATATATGATTAGAGTTATGGTAAACAATTGTTATGCTCATTCTTTTTTTCTCGGTTTTATGTTATATTTTGTAGGTGGATGTCAAGAGAGCCCTACCCCAAGTAGAAAATCAGTCTCCAAGACTGAGGCAAGCACGTGGTCAGAGACATGATCAGAACTTTCCTAATGGTATCCATGGAGGTTTTTATGCAGTAAAAAATAAGATATTTGTGGGTGGATTGCCTTCCGATTTATCAGTTGATGACTTCAGAAGCTACTTCGAGCAATTTGGTGTGATAATTGATGCGGTTATTGTGTGCGAGAGTGAGACTGGCAGGCCAAGAGGGTTTGGTTTTATTACCTTCCAATCCGAGGAATCTGTGAAAGATGTGATGGAGCGGAGTGACCTTCAAGATGGCGGTAAGCACATGCATTTGCTTGGCGGTAGTCGTGTTGAGGTGAAGATTGCAAACCCCAGACAGAATAATAGATACGACCAGCATTCTGGAGCTGGTTACCAGCAATATCCTACTGATCATCGGTATGAAATTTACATGGATTATTACCCAAGATACAATGGTTACATGTCCCCGGCGGCTTTAGGTACATACCCGTATGGAGCTAATTATTATTATGGAGGATATATGAATCCAAACGAATATTATCCCCATTATGAACCTTACATCGATACGAGGATCCCTTGGAACCTGCAACCATTCCAGCCGATGGCATATCCTAACTACATGTATGCTTTCCAGGGGAATCAATTTACTATCGATGAACCTAGAGATATTGTTGAACCTGATGATAATCCGTCCGATGATGCTCCTTCTGCTGATGCTGACCAATAAATCTTGGATTTCCGATTATTCTTCTTGGTAAGGTGACTACTTAACTGTATTTCGGCTTATTGCCCTCTTCATTATATTGTTTATCCAACTGTGAATGATCTTGTTTTTTTTTTAATTGTTAGGCTGTGTGACATCGTGCCGTCGGGCAATGCTCGAAGCCGGAAGCCTGTGAATTACATCCTCTCTCAATCTATCTCAAGACTCACCATCTTCGAACAAAAATCTGAAACCTTGAATTACAATTCTTTGACTTTTTTTTTTTAATTTTTTGTTTTTTTTTTGTTTTTGGGACTGCCTTCTTTGGATTGAAGTACTGTGATTGTGTTCATTTGAGCATTTAATGACACAAAAAAAAAATTGGAATTTTTTTTTTTAACCTTGTGTTTATTTAGTTTGTCAAGCAGGTCAAAATGAATGGTGAGTGCTACATATTATTGAGTTTTAATATTTTGATTGGTTTATGTTTGCATGCTCCAAAAATAGAAAAGATATAAAGCATTGTTGTAATGTGATCAGGGTTCAATCAAATCAAGTTGAAAAGCAGGTTGGTTTCATCTCTTTTAGCATGTTCCAAGAAGACAAAAACTCCTTAAGACTTGTTTGAAGTTCCTAGTGATCTTTTTTTCAACATTTGTTGGCCCCTTTGCTTGTTTATTCCATTTCTAATGCAAAACACTTTGGGTCCAACTTTGTCTTTCCATTGACCCCACTCTATATTACTGTTTTCCAAAACACTATTCATGCTCCTTCTTCCTCTTCTTCTTCTTCTTCTTCTAACTTTGTTCTCATCCACTTAATTATTTTCTTGTTGTCCTTTCCTCATCAATAATTTATTGTTTCATATATTTGTTTTTAATTTATATAAAAAACAAGCACACCAACTTCACTTAAACTCAATGTTGTTTATACAAAACAAAGTTCACCAAATAGACCTACTACAGGTACCAAACCTCTTAGGATGTTTTCATCTTTTGAACTTTATGATTTGATATGCATGCATACAATGATACATGAAAGTAAAAAAAGAAAGAAAGAAGATAAAAAAGAAAAGAAAGGAAGGAAGAAAAGCAAAAGTGGAAAGCAAATGAGATCTTTTTCAGGCTTGCAGAAACAATGAAAGAGAAAGAGTTTAAAGACAAAGCTTTTGCATTGAAGGCTGTTTTTCCTTCCAATTCTATTCCCTCCTTCCCTCCTCTCTCAACTTTATTAATTCCATACATCACATCCATTCCTACTCCTACTCCTACTACTACTACTATTGCTATTACTACTATTAATAATAAATCACTTTCAAAGTTAATGTAGATGCATAGCTCTAGCATTATAGGCTCATAGAAATGGACATTCTTTATGTGTTCTAATGTTAATGCTTTCCTTACTCTTTTTCTCTCCTTCAACAACCATGTTCACCTTCACTTCTTTAAAACAACATTGAATAAACAATTTTCTTTTAATGAAAGTGAATAAATAATTACTTTAATTTTTTTAAAAAAATCAGAAGTTACAGATACAAAATGGTAAAAAAAAACACACACACACACAAGCACATAATAAGTTAATAAATAACACAAATAAAACATAATAAATATATATAATTTTTTTTTTTAATAATGACATCCGTATAAGTTCATTCATCGAGGTCATTTTAGAATTATAAATTTCAAATAAAATCATTAGATGAAGAAATAGAAGTCATAGTCGATATGAGAATTCTCCTCTGAATCAGAGAAAGTGATACACAAAAAATAAAGTAAAAGTCATGTTTAAAAATTATAAATATATTATGGAGTACATGAATTATAAAAAAAGTTCTAATTCTTTTATTAAAAAACTTAGAAATAATGTACTTTTGTCTTCATGGCTAATACGATGATAATGTCATTAATTAATATTAAATTAACAAAATTTGTTTTACATGTGATATTGTCAGTAGGTAATGAGGCAACTAATTTGGTCATAAATTCATTATACATTAGCTATCATGTCATTATATAAAATTTATTTAAATATTTGAGCACCTATTAAAATTGTGGTTGGGAGAAATATTCCATATGGTATTAAATTACATTTTTATAGACTAATGACCCTATGATAGAGTTATTATTGATGTTGACTTCTCTAATAACGATACATTTATCTGAATTTTATTAAATTTATTCCTTGTGCTCATTTAAACAATCATGACAACTACACATTTATTATTATTATTATTATTATTATTATTATTATTATTATTATTATTATTATTATTATTGATAAAAGAGAAGGAGAAGAGGAAGAAAAAAGAGTGTGAAAACTGATAGGATATGAAAGCAAGAACAAGAAGTGATCAGAGAAAGTGTATACACTATACACATGGATATTTATGGTGATTAAGACTTCTCCATCTCTCTCACTTTCTCTTAAATTAAAATTGAAAAATAAATTAAATAAATAAATAAAAAGGTTTTGAGTAGCAGTGTGAAATGAAGGGATCTTTGCTTGGATTTTGTTTGGATCTTATGCTTTGCTTGCTAGTGAAAGACAAGGGTCAGCATTTGTTGGTCTTGTTTTATGGTACTATGCCAGTCTCAGAACCCTTGCATTCAATGCCTCTTTTGCTTTTTCACTGTCTCACTCTCTCTCTCTCTCTCTCTCTCTCTCTCTCTTTTATTTTCAAAGGAGTAAAAAGGAAATTCCAAAATATATATATGAGTTTTTGTTAAAAAAATGTTTAGTTATTTATTTATTTTTGGCAATTTTAGAAGTCAACCATGTTGTGTGGACAATTTGGTAATGTTGTTGGATTTTGCTTTTTTTTTTGTATTGTTAATGCAAATTATATAACCATTTTTAGTTCATAAATGTTTGTGGTTTAGTTTTACTCATTACAAGTTTATTATTAGTGTTATTGTTATTTTGATAAAAGTGTCATTTCAACTCTTTTAAATTCTAAAAAAAACAATCTTCCAAATTTATTAAAATTTCAAAACATCCATTACTTATATATTTTTTTCTTTTTAAATTTAAATTAAATAAAATTATAAAATTACTCCAATCTTACTCCCTCACTGATCTACTTATATTTATGCAAATCTGTATTTCCCGCCACCTTTCACAATTGGTGCCTAATATGCTTTTAGTATTCTATTAAAATATTAATATTATTGCATGAAAAAACTTTTAGAAAGATAACAACTAGATAGGTGAATGATAGGTGAGTGGTGTAAAGTCAAGTCCACCGTGCCATAATACTGTGTAATATTATATAAATATATTACAAAAATATTATAATAGTATTATTCACTGGGTCTTTTATGAAAAGAGTCATTTTTTATCTTTTCAAGAGTTGCATGATCTATATGGCAATTATTTCATGAGAAGACGTTTGCCACCTTTGTCAATAAATAAATAAATAAATAAATAATTAATTAATTAGTTTTACTATTATTGCTTATATTTTATAATGTAAGGCATCAATTTCTTATTTTTCCAAATATAAACCCAATTACATGCAATAAATAGAAGTTAACTCTTTGAACACTAATAAATTTAGAATAAATTTAATGATTTGATATGAAGAAGACTACATAAAGTTGTGATCAAAATGAAGCATCCAAGGGTGGAATAGTAAGTGCATGCATTGTCTAGTCATAGCTCTAGGCTTATTGTTCCACAACCAGAATTTTAATGTTTTAAATAAAAGAAACATGAGAGTAATGGTGTCATCACTTTATACTAGTGATCTATAGTTGATTTTCCACTGCCAGTCAACTAAAGGGGCTAATATGATATAACAATATATTAATAAAATAATATAACATCATCATCCATAGTCTAATGACTCTAATTGGTAGCTTTGCTTCATTTTTTTAACTAAATAAATATCCAAAGTCCAATAAAAAAGCTGTTTTCCATTATGAGTGAAACTTCAAACATAATAAAAAAATACCAAATATATAAAAAATCTCATGTGAACAACTAAGCAATAATTTAATATGTCTAAGAAGGAATTTTTGTTAAAAAAGAATGATTCAATATGAATATCAAGAAACAACACATGTTAAAATGCTTCTTTCTTTTTTTTTTAAAAAAAAATGGTCTTATTTTTGCCACTTTTATAACGATTTTGATTTTTTTTTACCCAAGTTCATTCAAGTTATTTAATGCGTAAATAACTAAAAAAATAGTTTTTTTACCTTTATATATAATTTATTTTAATTTTATATTACTATATATATATATATATATATGATATAAAATAGTGTTGATTAAAACAACTGAGATTTTAGTCACATATTAGAAAAAATTTATTTTTTTACAAGACTCTTAGTATTTTGATCTCAGTGGTTTTTTCCTTCAAATTTTTTTCGTAGATTATTATTATTATTTGAGAAGTTGACTAAGATAGAATATTACGTGATGACCACCTTTTTAAAATAAAAATATTACGTGACGTGAATGTGAGATGACCATCTATATCAATCAAATTGTGAATTCGAAAAAAAAAAGTAGTTTGGTTGAACAATCTTAGTTTAATTTCTAGAAAATAAGTTGGTCAAAAACTTAGAGAAAAATTTATATAAATAAAACATAAAAAATTGTGTATTTATAATTAATGATAAAATTTTTATTAATAAGTTAAATCATTTTGATAATTGATTCGGCGGAGTAAGACACAAGGGAGAAGACACTAGAGATTCAAGAAGTCTTTGAAGTGTTCTATTTGATTTCATTTTCTTTATAATCCAAGTACCTTTGCATCCCATCATGTTTCCTCTCTTTCTTCTGTGGGAATTAATCAATCATGCCTTGCTAAAGTTTGGTATTCATAATACACTACACCCTTGTATTGCTGTTTTACTTTACCAACTTTCCTATATATAATATAATATAAATGCTCTAAGTCTTAAGTGTAAAAATTAAGGAGCCAATAATTAAAGTTTGTTTTGATAGGTTGGAATATTGCTTTTTAATGATGAACAAGTGTGTTTTTTTTTTTTTCTCTGTGATTTTCTCAAGTTATATATATATATATATAAATAAAATTGATGATTAGCATAACTTTGTTTAGAAGCCAAAGCACAACTTTGTTAATTAATTAGCTTCTCTAATCACTGATTATTTATAGTTTAATCAAGTAACAACAGTAAAGAAAGGAAAAAAAAAGGAATAACAATAAGAAGGTACTCTTCTATGTGAAAGTGAAACATGGCAATGCATGACATGGCATGATCTATCATTCCAATAATCTAAAAGGAGATGGTGGATTCTTCAGAGTATATTTAGCTGTTATTCTTGTTCTCTTTCTCTCTCTCTTCCTTTTTTCTGCAATCAAATCATTATATAAGAATTTCTGTCTATCCATATACCAAACCCCATGCACACAAGATTGCATGCACTAAAATTAATTAACTAAACATACTTTACAACTAATTAATCTCTTTCTCTCTTTTGAGTTCTCACAAAGAGTGGTACATACATACTACATTGCACACAGTGTTTGAAGTGACTGGCTGGACAGACATGTCCTTGCTGTCAATCTATACAAGAGAGACTGTGGCAAAAGCAGCCTTGTTTTGGCCATCTCCTTCTCTGATAACAAAGCACAAGGTGGTGGAGAAGTAAAAGCCTTTTTATTAAAGCTCTTTATTATTATTATTTCCATGGATTTTCCAATGTTTTCCTTCTTTGTGTTGTTTGCTTCATCTCAGTCACAGATCCCTATGACCTTGTGCTCCATTCCTTTTGTTTAGTTTTTAAACAACTCCTCCTCCTCCTCCTCCTTCTTGTGCTCTTCTTTCTTCTTCTTCTTCTTCTTCTTCTTCAAATGATAAGATGATGAAGTCTCTGAATGATAATAGTAATAGTAATAGTAATAATAATAATAATAATAACAGTAACAGTAACTGGTTGGGGATGGAGCTTCCTTCAGAGACTCATCATGCACCAAATGATCACCATTCTTCTCATCATCATCATCACCAACCTCCTGCCAACTTCTTTCTAGCTCCACCTCTCTACTATGGTGTTTCTGACTCTTCTCCTCTGTACTCTCACTTGTCCTTCATGCCTCTCAAGTCTGATGGTTCTCTTTGTCTCATGGAAGCTCTCTCCAGATCATCTCATCCTCAAGGTCCTTTTACTTCTCCATCTTCTTTTGTTTTTAGTTTTCAAAACAAGTGATTTAATAGTGGTTTTTGACTTTGTGTGTTTTGAAGGGATGTTGGGAATAACTCAAGAACCAAAACTGGAGGACTTTTTAGGGAACAATGAAAGGGAAGCCATGGCCTTAAGCTTGGACAGCATCTACATGCAGCCATTGCAAGAAGAGATGTGTTCTGAAATGTATCAACCTGCTGCACTGGACTTCCCAACAACACTTAGAAACAACTGGGTTTCTAGACACTACACTGCTGATGTTTCTCCTATTGGCTTTGGAGATTTGCAACCTTTGAGCTTGTCTATGAGTCCTGGTTCTCAATCTAGTTGTGTCACTGCTCCACAACAACTCTCTTCTTCTACAACAACTACTACTAATGCTGCTATTCCTACTGCTCCCACTGCTAGTACTGATAGAAAGAAGCAACCTGTTCATAGGAAGTCCATTGATACATTTGGCCAGAGAACTTCTCAGTATAGAGGTGTTACAAGGTTTGTCACTTTGCCAATCAATACTATCAACTTCTTGGTTTCAATGTTTGTGACTTTAGTGTTGTTTTTTAGACATAGGTGGACTGGTAGATATGAAGCTCATCTTTGGGATAATAGCTGCAAGAAAGAAGGACAAACAAGGAAAGGAAGACAAGGTTGGTAAACAATAAGAAACTAGTGTTTGTTATGATGTTTTTTTTTTTACTGAATGGTAAATTAATGTTATGTTTTGTAGTTTATCTTGGAGGATATGATATGGAGGAGAAAGCAGCAAGAGCTTATGATTTGGCTGCATTAAAGTATTGGGGTCCTTCCACTCATATTAATTTCCCAGTATGTTACTTGATTTTGAACTATATTGTTCTTTGGTTTGTTTTAGAACATTTGATTTCTGAAACTAGTTTTGATTTAGTTGGAGAATTACCATGATGAACTTGAGGACATGAAGAACATGAGCAGGCAGGAATATGTTGCTCATTTGAGAAGGTATTAACTTGTGTGTTCTGTTTGATTCAAATTGACATCATATATACATATAATTTAGCATGAATGTAATGTATCTTTGCAGAAAAAGCAGTGGATTTTCTCGTGGTGCATCGATATATCGAGGAGTTACAAGGTTACAATCTTTGTACATTATTTTCTTGATTGTTGAAAAATATCAAAATGTGACTTCTTGTTTTGATTTTAATAGGCATCATCAACACGGCAGGTGGCAAGCTCGTATCGGCAGAGTGGCTGGAAACAAAGATCTTTATCTGGGAACATTTAGTAAGTTCAAATTATTCTTAAAGTATGTATGTTTTGATTCAGAATTCAGAAGCATGTTAGTCCAATCAGAATGATAGAAATCCAAGAAACACTGAGAAAGCAATCTTTTGCAAACAAAATACTTTAACTTTAGCTTTAGATAAGGCTGAACTTGTCTGACTTGCAGCAAAGCTGTTCTTTGACTGAAATTGTTGATGAATTCACCGCCGTAAAACTTTCAGGCACTCAAGAGGAAGCTGCAGAAGCATATGATATCGCCGCGATCAAGTTCCGTGGCTTGAATGCGGTCACAAACTTCGACATTACACGATATGATGTGGAGAGAATCATGGCGAGTAATACTCTGCTTCCGGGTGAACTAGCAAGGCGGAACAAAGCGATCGAATCCGGTAATGCTGAAGATAGAAACAACAACAACAACAACAATGCAATTGATCAGAAATCGAGCATTGCTGTCGAAGATTATCATGGGATGTTCAATATCGATAACAACAACAACAACAACAACACGACGCAATTATCAAATACGTCGTCTTTGGTGTCGAGTTTGAGTAGCTCAAGAGAAGGTAGTCCTGATAGAAATGGTCTATCAGTGCTGTTTGCAAAGCCATTGAACTCATGGATTGCAGGAACTCAGCAACAACAACAACTCAGGCCTTCTGCTGCAGTTGCTACAATGGCTGCACAATTACCAGTTTTTGCTGCATGGAATGATGTTTGAGAGAATATGAAGTGGAAATTGAATCAAATGTCTCTGTGAACTTCACTGTGATTTTAAATTTTGGCAGTGATTCTCATTACATGAGGATTTTGCAGTTTAAAAAAAATTAAATTAAATTAAAATTAGACAAAATGGAGGCATTGATTGAAGAAGTGGATGTTTTTGTTCAAACTTTGCCTTAGACTTTTTTGTCTTTCTTGCTTTTAGTTTTGTTGCATCATTCTTTTTCTGTTGTAACTTCACTTGCATGACTTATCTTACAGTCTTACCCACTTACTTTCAAAGTTAAGTTGGTGAAACTTCACTTCCCTTTTGTCTTTCCACACCAATATATATTATTATTATTTATATTATTTTTAGGAGGGAAAAAAAGATAAATGATAAATGAAGTTCATGTCTCCTCAATGTGAAACAGGTTATGATAAAAGTACAAATGGAACAAGGAGTTCAATAATAGAGAAAAATGGGAAGATGTTATTTAAATGGGAGAGAAGATGGAGATGAATATGGGATTGTATGTGGCCAACATAACCTACAGAGTGTAGTGCATGTTCATGTACTTTCACATCATATAAATTCCCAAACAAATGCACATGCTTCACTCTTCTTCTATAGTTCTTTTCACTTCCATTTCATTGTATTTGAACTCTGTTTGAACCCTTCAAAGAAACACTGATATATCCTTTTAACTTCAATTTCTTAAAATATCTGTCAAGTTTGTCGTGTTTAAAAAATAAAAATAAAAATTACTTTTCAAATAATCTAATCTGGCTCCATGGCCTTATAAGCTTTTTACCTTTGTGTCAATGAATGAAGGTGTGGGCTTGTAGTTGAACCGTGTACAATTGGATGAAGTTGCACAGGCTAGACAGATTGAATTTCCTCTGGTGTGCACGCAGCTGTATTTGTGTTTATTGCATTTATTAAAAATAAAAAAATAATGAAGGGCTTATAAGGGAAAGTTGGGAGCTTCTGGGGACTGATTATTAATTTGCCTTTTTATCCTTTTTTTTTTTAAAATAAATTTTAAACAAATATGGAATAAACACTCTAGAGTACACATTGTCATCAGAGAAAATAAAGCATCATATATATATTTTTTATATGTTTAGTAAAAGGAAAATGGTCATGAAAGGTCCCTCATAAATTGAAAAAAAAAAGAGTGGCCCATATAACTTTAATGCTCTATCATTTTGTTTTAAATGCCCTAACTTTAATGCCCCAAATATCATTCTGTTTTAAAATAATTTTTTTGTTAATCTCTGTTTTGGTATATTATTATTATTATTATTAATGAGCCACAAAAGCAAAAAAAAAGAGGACACATGAGGTAAAGAGACCATATAAAAAAAATTGTTTAATTAAAAATATAACAAATTTCAAATTAAATGCTGGGATATTAAAAAATGAAATTGATCCTTTGCTAGATAAAAAGTTGGAAAAAATCTAGAAAAAAACAAAATATATATGAAAAAATTAAAATGATATTAATAATATATGTGTGTATATATATTTAGATTAAATAAATATCAATTAATAATAATGATAATAATAATAATGTCTTGATGAGTTAACTAGTGTTATTCAAATCATTCTCTTTGTGGCCATAATAACTAGGCAGATGAAAATGATATTACATATTATCTAAAAATTCTTTTAAAAAAATAAAAATAATATAATAAAGAAAAATGCTTTTGATGCATATTAGAGTTTTTTTAAAGATTTTTTTCGATTTGGTTGACTTTACCTTTTAATTTTAATTAGTAAAATTAAATACATTTAAAACAAAATTCAACAGAAAATATATTTTTTATATGATGAATATGATCTTCTATGATGACCTGGTGAATGGAGATTAGAGTTTTTAATTTTAGCCCTTTAATTATTTACATTCTATAATAACTTTTTAAAATTAATACTAATTATATATATATATAGGATAAAAATCATTTGGGGACACCCACAGAGACGTCCCCAGTTTTTAAAAAAGAAGAGTGAGAATAAGGATGAGAGAGACAGGAACATATTGGTTCATAAGCAGTGCTCGATCATGGTACTTGGGTGATTAGAGTTATTCCGGTGTCTCTTTGTCTTTAGTTAAGATTTTTTGGTTTGTAACTGTAAAATGGGTTTGGACGACTTTTCACTGTGCAACAGACTGAACAGTGGACGACGGTTGGATTGAAATCCAACAATCTTGATCAATGTTCATAAATTTTAAATCTATGAACGGTTAGTAGAGGTTTGATCCTTATATATATATAGAGAGAGGTTGCATCATCTACGAAAACCCAAACTAAACTAATCAACTCACCCCTAAACCAAAATTTCGTCTCACTGTAGCGCAATTAAGGTTACTGTGCTCACCTGCGGACGTTCTACTACGTCTGCAGATGATGTTTACCATTAATAACCATTTGATTAACACTCCATAGGAAAAGTAGTTAAACAATTATATATCTTTACACTACCCAAAAGCCCAATGGGCCAAAGTTTATTCGCCATCATAATTCTATATCTTGAATAAAACAGTAGAAGGGCATTTTGGTCATTTACATATATATGTTATGTTTTAATATATACTTTTCTTCTATTTTTTACTAAAATTTAAAGCAATAAATGGTACGAAATAGGAAAATTGCTTATTATCACTCTTAGGCCATCTCCAACCATGACCCAAAATCTCAAATGTATAAAAATAATGCAACATGTCTCTCGTATACTAACAATTTTTAAGGAACCAAAAATAGATAAATTTATCTTATTCCGAAAATGAAATAATAATATTTCTCTTTGATTATATCATATTCCTTGTTTTAGAGTAAATTTTATTTATTTATTTTTGAATTTTTATCTTTTTTTTTAGACAGAAGAAGAGTGATGTTGGTTTTATGCTTGTGTTCAATGACACTTAATTACAGGGCTATTTTATTTTATTTTTATTTTATTTTTCTTATTACATCAATTTTTTTCTTATAATCAATCATGCAATGCAGTAGGTTAATTAATTATGTAAATAATATCTAAATACGAAATGATTTTTATATGCCATTGAAAAAGAGTTTTAGGGAAGATATAATTTTTTTTTATGTAAAAAAATTCTTGTAATGACCTTGAACATAATTTTACATAGAAAAAAAAGAATGTACCCCTATTTTTTATGTTTACAAACCAAAATTGTACCACATGAAATCCAAAGTAGATACTCTACTGTGAGTATATGTATACGTATATGTACACATATATACACATATACTGGTGTGCCTAGAAGAAAGAAAAAGTAGAGGAGTAAATTATTACACCATGGTAGTTACTAGTTCAAGGTTGGAGTAACAATGGATGCTTCATCAATCATGTTAATGCCTGCAAAGTTTGTTAAAAGAAGACAAAGCAACAATGTTAATCACTACTACTTCAAGGTTGGAACAACAATGGATGCTTCATCAATCATGGTAATCCTCCAAAACTTGTTAAAAGAATACAAAAGCCAAAGTTTACAAAACTAATCAACAAAGACTAAAGATATACATTCATTGTCTTTCCAAGTTTTCTTCCATCATCATTTTCATCAATTTCATTCTTGGTATATATATATATATATATATATATATTTTTTGTGTTGAGAAAATTAGAAATAGAACAATGATCAAAAAGAAAATCCAAAAACAATCACATAAAGACACGAGATTTAACGAGGTTCGATAGAGTATGTCTATGTCCTCGGAAGCAGAACAACTCTCTATTTTTTTATTAAAATTAAATTAGGGTTACATATTACATGAGCGCTCCACTACACTCCACTCCATTCAAATTAGGGTTCAGCAGAGTATGCCTACGTTCGCTTTGTTCCGGTATTTGCCTGTTAACTGTTGTATATGAGGCATATACAACAGTTTGTATGTGGTTGTGTTGAAGTTGAAATGATGATGATGAGGATGATAATGGTGGCATTGGATAGGATTTTAGTACTACATTGAGAAGCACAAGAAGAGATGATCATCATCTACACTTTTTTTTTTTTTTTCTCTTCCTCAGAGATAGCACTTGCACACTCAAAAGTGTGCAAACAATGCACGGGCGTTGCGTAGTTCAAGAAAGGCACCAACTTTCATTTGGATGAAAGCTTGTTTGTGGGGGCATCTATCTCTTTGGTTTTCATGGCTGGTGAGTGAATAGTGAATCATTCACTATTTCTTCATTACAATCTCAATTTAGGGCATTGATTCACAGTGATTCATGCTTCTCTGTCAGTCAAACATCTCACATTTCAATCTTGGTTTTCAAGTCAGGCATCTTTCTCTACTTGCTTTTGATTAGAATAACTTGTGCCCTAGAAACCCTATTTTACTCTGAGGGCAGTTGGTTGTGGCAGGTAGCAAACTTAACTACCTTATATATATATATTTATGTCTGCAATTTGAGATCTTTACAATCCCTAATTCACATTGTGGTGATAAAGTTTTAATCTTGTGGCAGTGTTATTTGCAAACCCTAGTTTTTTGTTTACTGATTAGATTCTTTGCCTCTTTGTCCCCTTTATGCTCTGGTGAAAGTTCCCCTTTCCTGCTTGAATGGCACTTTGCAGTAGAATAGATTTGATCTCAAGGTTATTAAAGCAATAGAGACAGCTGGAGGGATGGTTTTGTCAAGATGATATGCTTGGACTAGGGTTTCTCTTTCTGCAACTGAGTACCACTTTTGCTTTCAATCTCTCAGGATAAAGCTGCCAAGGTTTGTTGTTCCTTGTTACCAGTCAAACAAACTCCATTTCTTGTTTCTCTTTAGCTAAAGTGCTGTTCATCTTCTGCTAATGGGTGCTGGTGATGGTGATTCCAATTTCATGGTTGAAAAGAAACCAGTTCAACTTGATTCAGGGATGATTTCTGCAAATGTGTATGAACAGCATTTCTTAGCTTCTGATTGGGATCCAATTCTGTCAATGGATAATCACGCCATGAGTTTCGATGTTTCTGCTGGTTTTTCTCCCTACATTGTTGGTGTTAGTGAGCAAATGCCAAACCTTTCCTTCTTCAGCAGCAAAAGACATGTACCTTCAACTCATCTTGTTGATAATAATCATCAAACTGAGACAAATCTCAAATGGAAGAAGAGGAAGGCAGTGTCCAATGAATTTCATGTGAGATTATAAATAGTTCATTGCCAAATATTTCAATCTGTATACTCTTTTGTTGAATTGCTTGATTGCAGATTGAGGTTGAACAGAAGAAGGATGGCTCACCAGAATCTGCAAAGAGCTCAAAAGAGAAGGATGAGAAGAAAGGTAAGACAAGTAAACATTCTAAGATCAACACTCAGAATGCCGATGCTGGTAAAGACGATTACATTCATGTTCGTGCGAAGCGAGGCCAAGCTACTAACAGTCACAGTCTTGCAGAAAGAGTATGTACATTGTTCCTGCATTTTTCCTCTTCAGTTTATATCTGTTTCAATTGCTTATGATTCCGGGTTTCATCTTGTTGCAGGTGAGGAGGGAAAAGATTAGTGAAAGAATGAGATTACTTCAAGACCTTGTTCCAGGATGCAATAAGGTAATCATCTATCCCCTTTGTCATCATTGGTAAAAATGGTTTCTCGGTTGTGATCAAGATGCCGGTTTTTTACTGCTTTAGATTACCGGGAAGGCGATGATGCTTGACGAGATAATTAACTATGTTCAGTCACTGCAAAGGCAGGTTGAGGTATTATTGCTCATGAGATGATGTTTCACTTTCTTGGTACTTAATTCTTCTGGTCTTCTGGATTGAAAAATTTTGATTTGGAGCAATGATTGCAGTTTTTGTCGATGAAGCTCGCAGCTGTTCACCCGGAGGTGAACTTTGATATTGAGCAGATTCTTTCCAAGGGGGTAAACTTAGCTTCTGAAAACAAAAAAAAGATCGACAGTTTGGGAAATGTTGTTGATAAAAGCTTTGTCTTTTGTTAATTGTTAGATCCTCCATTCGGAAGACGGAAATGCAGCTGCTACTCTTGGATTTGGTCCAGGAATGACTACTACTCACTCTCATTTGCATGGAGTAATTCAGACCGATGTCAGAATGTGCAGCATGCCTAATTCACAGATTTCTCCGACAGCCCGAGTAAATGATTCGTTTCTTTACCGAAAATATTCATTCGATTATGTGTGCTCAGCTTTTCATTCTGTTCAGTTCATAATCGTATGCAGATACCGAATGCTTGGGATCATGAACTTCAGAATATTGCTCCAATGAGTTTCATTGACAGTAAAGACTTGAATGGTAAAACTGCATCACTAATTCACAGACTGCAAAATGATGTTCAATGATGTGAAATTTCTGAGAAAATGGTATTGTATTGTATTGCAGGTGACATGAAAGTCCAGATATGAAGGAAGAAGGCTATAATTTCGTCGCTCCGATCTGATACAATGTATAGTCCAAAAGGTCTAACCAATTATTGTCTTCAAGTTTTAGAAAGAATGACAAGATATATGCAGACCATGTATAGTCATTGAGTTAGCTATTTGTTTCTCCTGTCATTAGATTTGGTGTGTGGGAGGTGTTTTGAACTCATGTTTTTTATTTATGATCAAACTTATCATGCATATTTCCGTCAAATTGAGATGAAATCAATGTAATCTTTGTTGAAATTTGTAACAGATCTTCCATTTGATATCAAAATTTCTTACAAAAAGAATTGACAGTGAAGCTATCTACAGCTTTAAAGCAAAACTAAATATATATAAGAGGTATCACAAGGGGTGCATCCCTTTCATCATCTATAAACATTCATAGATGTTTTTGTTGTGTTATTGTCATTGTGCTATTACTGAATTTGCTCGCCGATCAGATCGAGACCGACCATCAAGAATGAAATTCCTTGAAAGAGTAGAAAGTAGAAGTGTATACCCTGTGCAGAGAGCAAACTCCGGGCGGCAGCCGTCAAGAGAAGGAAGGCGAGAGAGAGCTCCTTCAGGAAGATCTTGTTGTGTTTTTTCTTCGACTTCTTTGGCTTGGATTCCTCCTTTGCCAATGCATGGAGGTCTGGAGCTGAGCCACCGAATTCTTTCTTTGGTTGTTTCTCAATCAGAGAAAGAAGATCACCCTCGGAAGATCGACCTGACTTCTTTGTCACCACCCATTCATAGGCACTTCCAAGCTGAAATAGGCCAGAGATCATGGCATTGAACTTGGTTACTGACATTGTGTTCTCGAAGAGAAGGTATGGGACGATGAACGGGAAGGATCTCAGCGCGGGGAGGATGTTGAGGAAAGGACATTGTGGCCGGAATGTAGCAGACAACCCATGCAGGGAGCTCTGCTTCCGGGACGAACATTGTCATCGGGAGTATAATACAGAATAAAGTGAATGAATAGAACGGTAAAATAAGTTTCCGAAGAAGGAAGAACAAGAAGATCAAGTTGCATTTCTTCCAGAAACCAATCTGCATGGAAACAAACGATGGTAAGCAGAAATGAACAACAGCTGTGTACAACAGAATATGCCGTGTCATGCATGAAAACACACCTTTGATCGAATGATATCTGGCAAGCACAAGCGAAACAACTGCATTGGGCCTGAATGCCACCGGTGTTGCTGCTTACGGTAAGCCTCGTATGACTCCGGCAATTCACATTGGCACTGCAAGATAAAAAATTTCAGTGTTTCAATTCATTTCGTAGAAAACTATTGATAAGCATAACAAAACAGCCGGAAAACTCACCTCAACATCATTCAAGAAGACGAACTTCCAGCCCTTGAGATGAGCTCGAACAGCGATGTCCATGTCCTCAACTGTAGTCCTCTCAAGCCACCCTCCGGCGTCCTCCAACGCCTTAATCCTCCAAACACCCGCCGTGCCATTAAACCCGAAGAAGTTGATGAACATCCCATTCACCTGCTGCTCAACCTCAAAATGAAAGCAGAGGTTGATGTTCTGCAACCTAGTGAGCAAGTTCTCGTCTTTGTTAACAAATGACCACCTCGCCTGCACCAACCCAACATCATCCTTGCCCTGCAAACCAAATTCTCCAACAATGTCAAAACCAAGACTCTCAACACCAAGAAACAAACCACAAACACTGGACAACATACCTTGAAATGTGGCACGGTACGTTTCAAAAAGTCCGGCGTAGGCTGGAAATCGGCATCGAAGATGACAACAAACTCATAATCCTTAACATAGCTACAATTCATTGCAGACTTGAGATTACCGGCTTTATAACCATCTCTAAGAACTCTATGCCTGTAAACAATACGGGTGCCATTCTCCTTCCACTTCTCCACCTCTTCCTTGATCAAGGCCTGCGTCGCAACATCATCGGAGTCATCGAGAACTTGAATGAGCATATTGGATTTTGGCCAGTCTAAATTACACACTGCTGATATTGATTGCTGATAAACCTACAAAATAAAGAGAGAAACAGAGCTCAGTCAGGCATTTTCACAAACAGGTTGTTTGCATGGTATAAAAAAAAATCTAAATACCAACCTCCTTTTCGTTGCACATTGGCATTTGGACGAGCACCATTGGGAAATCCTCGCCGGGGGCTTCAACGTCGTCTTCGCCGGAGATGGCGCTGGGTTCCGGCAATGGCTTCAAGCCTTTGAAACGAATCCAGAAGAAGCCGAGACAGAGGATTAAACGGTCGGCGCTTTGGATGAGGAAGAGAACGACGCAGGAGTCGGCGAGGAATTGCAGCGGTGGAGCGAGGTAGGCGACTCGGAAGCGGACCCAATCGGAGTAGATCGAAGCCAGCGAGAAAGTGGGAATGGACAGCTTGCGGAGATGCCAGCCATTGAAGTAGGCTGCGAGCTCGAAGATAAGGAGAGTGATGGAGAGAAAGAGGAAGACTTTGATAAAGGAGTAGACACGGGAACGGAGATGGTGGCTGTCAGTGGCGTCAGTGCGGCCAGCGGCAAGGCGGCGGCGGATGGCGGAGACGAGGGAGAAGAAGGTCCAAGCGAGGGAAGTGAGGCAGCCGGCGGCGCGGTGGGCTTTGAGGAGGAGAACCCAAGTGATTTGCTTAGCATTCTTATTCCGGCCAATCTTGGCAGCGGCGGTGCCAGAGAGGGTAGAGTCTTCATCAGTGTCATCGCCGGAGAGCTCCACCATGGACCAGTTAGGGTTCTCCATCTTCACCACCACTGGAGTTCCTCTCTGTGACTCCTTTGCCCACCAGTCAAAGGACGGCGCCATTAGAACCAAGCTCGAAGCTTTTTCGACAACCAAAACGTAGATTTTCCAGCCAAAAAACAGTGAGATTTCTCTTCAAACTGCGAGCATTGCAGAAGAAAAACGGAGATTTCTCCTCAAATCACTCGCATTGGAGTTGGGAAATCAATAGGGAAAGGGATCAAAATCTTAAAAAAGGATCAAGATGAGAGCTTTGGAAGTGGAATGGGATGGAGAAATGGAGGTGAAATGGAGAAGAGAGAAAGGGAGGAGGGTTTTGATGGCGCGTTGTGGCGATGGTTCCGCGCATTGAGGATAGCACGACGACAAAAAAAGCATTGAGAGGGGGAATATGAGAAACAGCTCAACACGTCGACTTCTTTGAGTTCTTTCTTTCTTTCTTCTTCTCCAACTCCCACTAATGAAATCAATGGAAATTATTTATTTATTTTTTTAATATAAAAATTGCTTTTTTTTTCTAAAAAAAAAATTAATAAATATATGATAATATTTTAACAATTTAATTTTTTTTTATTATTAATGATTAGAGATAAAGAAAAATACAAGAGGGAGTGGAAGACAACTCTTATCTTTTGGCTGGTAGAGCAACCAAGGTTTATCAATGTACTTTGATATATATATATATATATATATATATATATATGAGGGCTATTAGTCTAACAATGTACTTAGATATATCAATTAACAGTTGTATCAATATCCAACAACTGTAAATCATTTATTCATGTGAACAAATACTATTATAAATATCGTAAAGTGAGATGCATAGTATACAACAGAGAGTAGAATACATTGTTGCACTTTCATTTCAACTATCCAATCATGATCGCAATAGTAATAGAATGGATAAAGCCATTCAACTTGATTTGCACCCCCAAACCAAAATATAAAAACCAAACAATTTTCATATATTATTATTATTTTGTGACAAAATGCCATAAGCACACACAAGGTAGATGAGCACATATGCGGATTTTGGGATTTAATGATTTTAAGCTAAAAAAAAAAAGAAGAAAAACCGGTATCAATAGGTTAAGAGACAATTGGGTGTGTATATATGTATATCTAATTTTTAATATAATTTTTAATAATATGTATTTATATATTATAAAAATATGGTTTGTGTCTTCAATAATTTTTCACAAGTACTTATAAAATGGTCTTATACTATTTTGATTAAATCAAATTATTTTAACTATCTCATGTATATTTGTGCATCTTAATGTATATACATAAATATTGTTTTGCTGAGGGTATAAAAAAATTATTGAAGTTTATATTTATCATTTTATATCTTTATATCTCAATAATTTACTCAATATGGAGGCATTCTACTAGGGATGTCTATAGATAAAAATTCTACGACTGTCTCTATATAAATCCAACAACTATATAATGATTATATATCTTCCATTAGTGTGAACTGTGGAGTGAATAGAGTTCATCAACAATGCTATAAAAAGTGGCTAGTGGGATGCTGATCAATTGTTCCGATTACTGTTGCCTTCTCTCCCTTCACCAATGTTTGCTTCTCTCTTCTATTTTTTCTCACTTCTTTATCATTTTTTACAGAAGTTTTGCGAATGCAAAAACGTATAGCCATATTATATAAATATATATGAGTGACAGTTTTCTACGATCGTTTATAGATAAGTATTCTATTGACGTCCATTTTTCAGTCGTTGGTTTTGAATTTAACACCTATAAATCATCCATTATAATGAACTGTAAGCTCAACAATACTTATACATAATGTTGTCAAACAGTTATATAAATAGTAACCCATATAATTGTAGTTGTCAAAGCTGATTTGCACCCTCGTCCTCTAAATTTTTTTAACACCAACCAACTAATCCAGTACAACCCTCATCCACGGTTACTCACTCTTTTATTTTGACTGTTCTCTCTATCTTTTCTTATACTTTTCATTTTTTGGACCCTCTACCTATTCTCATATATACCCCTTATTCTCATATATATATATATATATAATTTGGAAGAGTATGTAACCTAAATGGGGACATCTTTGCAATCTCCACACGTTAGACAGCTATTGATCTTGTATCTATGAAATTAAATTAATAGTTTCCATTTCTTTTGTTAAATTAATAACTAATTAATTAGCTTTGTTTTCATTTATTTTATTATATTTGATTTTGGGGTCTCAAGGTAAACTAATAAATAAATTCACTAATAATAATAATAAAGAAATAGACTCGAGTTCTCGTTCATGTATATATCATACTAACTTTCTTTTTTTTAAAGATGGATAAACCACTTCAATAAAATAAAAGAGAGTACAAAACCACAACCTCCCTCCACACTATCATACTAACTTTATTATAGCAAGTCTCTCCAACTCTCTCATTAAGTCTCTAAAACTCATCATATTTGTATGCATTTTTATGGCATTTTTTTTTTTTTTAAAAGATTTATTTTTAAATCAAAATTAAAAGGAAATGACATGATTATCTTTCAATTTACTCACTATTGGCAGTTGTGGATGAAAGTAATAATATTTTTTAAATTTAAAATATTTTTTAACATCACAAAGATTGAATTAAAAAATTTTAAAAAAGAAAGAGAAAAATAAGGAAAAGAAATTAAAGAGGTTGATTAGAAAATTGGAAAGCTCTGAGTTCATAGGTTAATTTTTTATTTATTCTTCAAATTAAAAATAAAAAAAGAGGTCAAAATATATCATCTTTCTTTTTAAATTTGACCAACTTTTTTTTATTCAATTTGAAGAAATAAATAAAAAAGAGAAAAGTTTTTTTAAAATAATATTTTGAATGTTAAAACGTGTTTCTTAGAACCTATGATAATGATACTACATTCATCATATTTTTGGTTGGTGGTATCCATCTTGGTGCATGGCATAATTCCATTGTTTCTTTGACAAAACTTTTTTTTTTTTTTTAATTTCAGTTTAAAACTAAAGATTGACAAAAGAGTTTTCTTCTTGTTCTTCTTTTACAATTTTTTTTTTTAAATAGAAGTAAAACTAATTTGACCAACGCACCAATATATATACACACTTCTCATAATTTTCATTTTTTCAATATATATATATATATATATATATCAAAACTTGAGATTTAATTATTTTAAAATTATAATCACTGCTACTTTATAGCGTAGTTCGTTACTCCATATATATATATATATATATATATATAAATGAGAAACCTAGAATCATATTTATAACAATAATGCATGTTTATTAAATTATAATTACGGATGTGACTAGATTGATAGTATAAAATTAGCCGAATAAAAAAATCATGGAATCTTTTTTATATCTGGTCCACTTAACAGCCAAAACATTGTATGTAGTCAAATTAGTTACTAAAAAAATCCACCGACTAAAGCAATTCTGACTAATTTTTATTTTTTTATTTTAAATTTGACTAAATATAAATATTAAAAATAATAAAAAAATAATCCGGCTATAATTATTGTTTATGTTGAAACTCGCAATTCATTATGATTTTTAATATATATATATATATATATATATATATATATATATATATATATATGACAAATAGACGATAAGTGCTCTCCATTTAATAGAAGTTAAAAACATGCACATGTATGGAGTAAATATCTTAATACACATGTGCTCTCCTCTTGCGTGAGTTTTGAGTTCAATCTCAACTCGTCCACGAAATGAATACTCTATACAAGGGACTAGGTGTCAATAGCCCAAAAAGTCATTGATAAACATATTATTGTGCTTAATTTAATATAGAGGAATTATCTTCACTGTT
The DNA here is from genome assembly GCF_009730915.1 of Dioscorea cayenensis subsp. rotundata. Taxonomy (NCBI): domain Eukaryota; kingdom Viridiplantae; phylum Streptophyta; class Magnoliopsida; order Dioscoreales; family Dioscoreaceae; genus Dioscorea; species Dioscorea cayenensis. The sequence continues at coordinate 255,221 of NC_052494.1, read as the reverse complement.
TTTTATTTTTTAAAAATTTTAATAAAATGGACAAGTCACTATTATGGATGTGCATTAATCGATTTTGAATATACTATGCGTCTTCATCCTGTGTACGAGGAACCCACACTGTTTGTGCACAGAAAGAATCTTGTTCACTGTGCATTGGGTGAGAATTGAACGCACATCCCGAACGAAGTGCCTTAACCGCAATGTTGGCTCATCTCTTTTTTTAGGGGTTTTTTTCAAATTGTGTTTTTTTCATGTAAATTTGCATGTTTTTGTTTTATTTTATTTTTTTCTTATTATTGTTAGTTTTTTAAAGAAAATACAAGTAAAAGCAACAATTGATTGAAAGTGCAAAAACACTGACATTTTGCTGCTCTATTGATTTGCTTCACATGTAGATATTTTTTTACTTTTTTTTTTAAAATACAAGTAAAAGCAACAATTGATTGAAAGTACAAAAACACTAATATTTGCTGCTCTATTGATTTGCTTCACATGTAGATATGATTTAAATAATAACACTCCACAAATAATGTCTGAAAGATTTGTCAGACCAACGAAATATTATCTATTTAATATTATATATATATTATAAATAAATAAAAATAAACAGTTCAATGAGAGAGTTTGGTTGGTTGTCCGCATGTTGAAGAAATCAAGCTCAAGATCAATATATGTTCTCATTTGACATATGTCATGCAATTAGTTGTCATCCTTTTTGTTTCTTTCCTCACCTTTGTTTAATAAAAAAATGAGAATACATTGAGTGAGATAAAGTTTTCCACTACTTGACAGGTTGTTCTTGCCTCTTTGTGCAACCTTTTGGTAGATGAATTCTTTGAAAATTTGGTTCTTTTGGAATGGTTGTTTGTTTTTTCCCTTTCATATTTGTGTTCTTCTTTGCTGACATTTTGCTGCAAATGAAAACAAAAAAACATATCATTAAGTTCCTCTAAATATGTTTCTTATTAAACAAAATCAAGAGATAAAAACTTATATATATATATATATATATATATATAACACCTTGGTGTTGCCAACTTCACCATCTTCTGTTGTTTTTCTGACTGCAATGAAAAATAAATGCTATTAATCAATCATAACTTTGGAAATCCTGTATTGTTTTTTTGCTGAAAATTGTGAGAATTTTGCATAATAAGATAGTTTAGATTCTATCTAAAGGTACCTGAATTTCATCTCCCTGTTTGGTGGTCATAGGTGTGATGTTTTTCTTAACAGAGTTTTGAAGCTTTCTTTCAAGATTTGCTTCTTTGAGAATTCCTCTTTCCTAATGAATAAATAAATAAACAAAATCATAATCAAATTCTATCAATTAAAGGAACATATAAAGTTTATTTTCATTCTGAATTAAATGAATGAAAACTTACATCAGTTCTTAGTCTGAATGGCTTTGGATTAGTTGGCTTAATCTTCTTGCAGGACTTCTCTTTTTGAGCTTGTTGTTTCTCCAAATTCATGTTGCTAGAAATGTCAATCTTTAACATCAATTCATTCCAAAGATTAATGAAAAAAATGTCTAATAATAACAATACCTCGTGTTTCGATTATCCGGTGCATTCTCTTTATCGTCATCTTCGTCGATGTACTCTAATGGTACATTACTGACAACAGATACATTCTTACTAATCTCTTCATTTTTCTTCTTCTTCTTTACACTCAATGGAGTTCTTTCTTGTTTACAAGATTTAGCATCAAATGTGGCACACTTGGAAGAACTACAAATACGAAATTTCGGTGTGTTCTTTGCCGCGCTGCTTTCTGTTGTCTTCGAGGCCAGAACTTGAGACTTTTGTTTCTTCGGTGTTTGCCGAACTTTCGGTGTTGTAGGGGGTTTAGTATTATTAGTGTCAAGTTTCTTCGGTGTCGATCTCAAACTAGAGATTGGGTGTTCTTTAATTTTAGCAATACAAGTATTTTCATGCACTGAAGTAATCCTGCTAAATTTCACTACTCTTTCATTTGCAGGTTTCGGCGGTGCAGATTTCGGGCATTTCGGAGTAGAGCTAAACAAAATTGAGCCAATGAATCAAAATAAGAACTCTTATAAAGATCAAAATAAATAAAAATTTATTACCTTGTAGATTGCTTGTATAACACTTTCCGAAGTTTAACATTTGGACTCCTTGCAGCCATTACCTGAAATTCAATTCACAAACCCCCGAATCAAAATCGAAATCTTTTTAAAGAGAGATGAAGAGAAATTAATTGAAAAAGAGCGCAAACCCGAAGAACAAAACTCTTGTGAAGTGCTTCAGGATCAACCATTTCATGCATTTGATCACATCCTAAAAACCAAAACATACCAAACATGAAAATTAAAGTGATTTTTATTTTCTTTTGATAATTGAGAGGATGAAAACAAGAAGAACAACTCACCAACACGAACACAAAACCAAGAAGGATCATCGCGCCGATACCGATGATCATCAGAGACAGTGAAATCCACAAACTTTGGAGCTTCAATCTCTTCATAGAATGTATCATCTGATTCATCTTCTTCTTTACCACCATTTCCATCACAATCCTCCATTGCTGCTTGCATTGATTCTCGCTTCAAATCAGGGAACAACTTCTCCATCATCAAAGTATTGAATTCAAAGATGAAAAGGAGGGATCTTTGGGATGTTTTAGTTTGTTGTTTGTGATTTAAGACAGTGAGTGAGATGAAGATTGGAAAGTAGCCGTTGGAGCGCTGCTTTCCGGACATGAAAAAAATTAAAAACAGAGGCTCTAACGGTCGGATGATATTACCACCCCGCGTTTTCATTCTTACACCCCTTGTGAAATAATAATAATAATAATAATAATAATAATACAAAAAATGTATTTAGGGGATTAGTTATTGGTAAAGAATAATTGTTAGATTAAAAAAAAGTTGGGAAATAATTGTTTTGTAAAATAAAATTGAAATTCATGGTTCCCTTCAATTAAACACTAATTAGAATACATTTAATATTTAGAAATTACTATTAATTTTTAAATGTTTATCTGTAAAATTTAATATTATTAGGGTTGCAAAAAAAAAATATACAAAAAACAGAAAAAACAAAAAAGCCACAAATAGATACTTTTGGAAATAAGACTGCAATATAAATCTATGAATTCCCTCTGTCCAAACACAATCACAGAATTTATAGAAAGAAGATCAAACATAGAAAAACTTACAAAAACCAGTTTTCTCTTTTATTTTATTTCTGGTTTTACTTAAAATGATTTATCTTTGTATTTTACATGAGTAGGATGGTTAAAAGAAACAAAAGATTATGATATACAAACTGCAGATAGAGCTTTAAAGCCTTCGATGACCATCAAATAAAATTTCAGAAAACAGCTCAAAACTATCTAGGACTTGTCCCGGAGATGATCGCAGAACAATTAGCTCTAGATAAAAAAAGAAAAAAGAAAAAAAAAAAAATGCGGGTAGTCGTATGCATTCCTCTTTTGCTACAAAGTCGAATGGAATCAACAGCTGCCGTTTTTTCGTTCCAACTTTATCGCTTCATATGACGCCATAACTTCTTTGAACTTCGCCTCAGCTTGTTCTGCGCACAAAATGAAGCTCAGTTTCTCGTTACATATAATCGAATGACTGAATGAGTGCGAAAAAAGAACCGGGCAGACAACTTTGTCTAAGCTCGGCTTACCTTTATTGCCCTGGTTTTGATCTGGGTGGAACTCCATTGCTTTTGCCCTGAAAGCCGTCTGTGTCGCATATGCAAAATGATCAATTGCATCAGATAATCTACTCTAAATGCAGTAATGAGATTATCAAATATCACCGTAAATTAAAAATGCAATTTCAATGGCATTAAAGCAGTGCATATTGTGACTCAAAGAAGACATCTACATGTATAATAATAGTACATGAGGAGTTTTATAAAACCAAATATAATTGCTAACAAAAACATATCAGGTATATTAGCAGAACAACCAAGACAATGTGACAAACACTGGTCAGTTTAATTTCTATCAATTCCTAGCATCTGCATAACATACAATTGGGATTTCGATGTAAATTCTCTTAGTCATAAAATAAAACCAAAGCTTGACAACATATATTATTCATAGTTGCATAAACTGATTTATCAATAATAAAAGAATGGAGAATTCTAACCAAATCTATTTATGTAAACTTGACATCACCAAACTTTTCCAGTTCAATATGTGGAATAACAACTATGGGTGAAGGGCAAGAAAGAAAATAGAAATAACCTCAGCAATCAGGAAAAGAAAAATTCCATTTGAAAACCCATGCCAAGGTCATTTTAGTGAGTATTTATGGAACGGCATGACTTGTTTGAATTAGAAGAAAAGAAGAATCACCTTTATCTCTGCGTCTGAGTATGGTTCTACCCGTGCCCTGAAATGGAAATATTTAAACAATTAAAACCCAGGCAATCAAACATACAAAATAAGCATTTATTCAGGGAAACACTTAATCTGGATTGACCAAAAAAAAAAAACAGATAAGTATTCTTACTTGACAAAATAAATGCAATAAAATAACTGCTAATCAAAATTTCCATTATTTACTGTATTTGTCAATTATTAACCACTGGATTCCCCAATCCAATTTTCTAAGATGCAAAATGCAGGTTTAAACTGATCATCCTCGGTAGAACATATCCAAGTTTTAATAATAAATAAAAGGTTCACAAGACATGTGCAAACACATAGGTTCATTCACAAGATGAGCTCTATCTTTTGTTTGGAATATCAGGATGGCCTGTTCTGACCTTCAGAACAAAGTAATATTGACATTTCCAAGAAAAAAGTTGTGTGCGGCATTTACAATAACCACTACACCAGCCAGTCAGCTGCCAAAAGATTACATTATAACAATAGCAGCATATATTTGCAGTTACAAATTGCCACCAAACCATTTTGAAAGTAGCATAGAAAAATTTATGGGATGTAAAAATTATTTATTATTCATTTGGGTCTTATATAATGATGCATTCCTTTTGAACTAACTTTCCACTGAATTTTTTAAATTTCAGAGGTAAAAACAAAATTCACATGCAGATGAGGAATAATAAATACATCATACATGAACATGAAAGTGGTGAATGACTGAATATAATCATTCATTTAGACAATAGACAAACTGAAAATAAGGCCAGCCTTTGCCTTCGATCAGACTAGAGGAAAAATAAATAATCTTCTTTGCACCAGGATATTATAGAATGTACCTGTCAAGACCAAGTACTGAATAGTGATGTGACATTGCATAGTTTCCAGTGTCTTTCATGGTGGATCTGTAATTGGTTCCGTGATTTTTGTAAGATGGATCTGACTTCCAGTACCAGTCATCCCTTTGAAAATGTTGATATGGACCAGGGCCACTTTCTCTCCAACTCTCATATTCCTTGTTCTGCTTGCTCCTCGCTCTATTGAAAACACTTTGCATACGCCTTATTCGCTCCTACATAGAGAGACATCATTATGCCAATGAAAACTATAGGGCATAGAGTTGCAGAGACATTTATGTCAAACACAGGTCAATTCGTCATATGTAGCAATAACAGTTTTCTTAAGGCTTCAAAAACAAATAAAAGGCAGTAAAAATTGAACAATGAGACTACAAAGTATTAACAGACTAAAAAAAGAAAATTCCATATGACCTAATTTGCATATCAACAAAGTCGAAGTATGAATTTGCTCCTAAATCTAATGAAATTATCACATAAATAAGTGAAAAAGTAAAAGCTTTTCAATAAATAGCAAAGGAAGTATGAACATATGAAGTCAATGACTCCCCTCTCAGTTCATGCCATTAACAATAAATTAAATCGCCTATGCAGGTTAGATTCTTAGAGTTAAAGTTCCAATAAGGAATTATTTGGTTATAAAAGAAGCAGAGTAACTCCAATCAGGCTTCATAGTGAACAGAAAAAGGAATATCTTTATATCCTTGGAAACAACATGGAAACCAATTATTATCCTTGTGAAGACAACCAAATGAAACCAGCTTATGTAATTCCCCGACAACAACACCAAAATAATGTTGTCTTTTAAAAATGTTGGTTAGAGGACAATAGATGACAAATCAATCGCAAACAACTAACTCTTTACAGCTTAAACTAACGAAATTCAGAACAGAGGAATGAAAGAAAAAGCCAAAACCATCATCCTAAATCTAGTAAGGTATAAAGAAGATGTTTCACCTGGATTACAATAAGTTCCCAGGACTATTTGGAGCTACCAAATTACTTTTCTAAGTTTAAGGTGCTAATAAGAATGGCTTTTGGTTTGGAATAGCCATCAGTATGGCTAAGAAAACAAATATATTGCCATTAAAAATATACCATTCACAGATTCAAGGCTCCTGATTTTCAGTGAGCAAAATGAACTAGAACAAAAGCTAGAACAGCAAAAAAAATAGAACTAACCACTCTCTCCATTTCCTCCTCATATTCATCTTGCATCCGCCGATTAAATCTATTCCAAGATTCCTCCCTGAAGCTTCCACGGGTTGAACTGCCTGTTGTATTCCATGATGAAGATGAGTTTGACCTTACCTGGACGCAATGAAGAAAATTTGATAATTAAGCACCAGACACATTATCAGAAGAAAATTATATATGTGTGCTTATATGAGGTAAGAAAAATTGTTTAAATCATGAGGAATGGAAGTGGTTTGCAAGTAAACTTAGCAATACATTTCAGGTGTGTATACATGAAATAAATATAAAAAATATAAACTTACTTCAATCAATCAATCGCTCGCAGAAGAAACTGACAGTCAATCGTACAATCATGCTTTTCTTATATTTTTCAAAGTAGCTTTTAGGATGCTTCTAACTTTTGGATTTTATCATAAGTAATAAATTTCGCGAATAGAAATGCATATCTTCTAAATTTCATGCTAACAAATTGCATGTCACTCTAAAAAACATGTCCAGAAAAAAAGACATCTCATATAAAAAAATTTCAATAAAAGTAGATTCTTTCAAGTGCATGCAGTTCCATGTTAACAAAAAATCATTATATGAAGGTACAAACTAAAAAATTTACCTGATTGTAGAAGTGATTAATAGCCCTGCGCAACCGAAAAACCTACAAGATTGCACTAGAAGTAAGAAAGAAGCTTTATGAAGCAAAAAAGTAAACATTGAACATTGAATTAAGCTCTGCACAGAAATGTCCAGAAAATAAAATTGCATTGCACCTAACCTGACCACCTAAATTTCTAAACCATATTAAGCTATACGCACTGATGCCATGGATGTCGGTTATTTTTAGGCATCCTCATACTTTCTAAATATCACACATCATACTCAGTGATCTAAGTTTCTCAAACTTCTACAGAAGCACGCATATAGAGAAAATCATAACGAATCAATATATGTAACCGACTTTGCATGCCATCAATATATGTAACTATTACTGTTATTAGCATAATTGATCTTCCTCAAAACATATGCCCTAGAAAAAAATTGTAGACATCCATCCTCAACAATCACCCGAGTTGCTCTACAGAACGAATCAGTCTGACCTACAATTTGCAAGTTTCAGCCTCAAAGGCTCGAACTTTTTCCAAAATTCAAGCAAACAAACAACAACACGACCATAAAAATTAAAAAAATAAAAAAATCACAAAAACAAAGAAGCATTCAAAACATCAACTAATCTTTATTTCAAACTCTATAATATCATCAAAATAACCCTCAAACGGTGATCTCTTCAAACCAAAACAAAAGAAAAAGAAAAAGAAATCGATAATCGATGGATTACCGCGACGGTGGTGGCGGTGGCGCCGATCAAACTGAAGAGGAGAATGGACAACGGCGAGGAGTCGCGGTCGCGGGTTTTCTTCTGAGCAGCGGGGTTCATCTTCAGCTCCGACGATGAGAGGAAGCGAATCGCATAGTTTTGTAGGAATTCGATTCAATCTCTACAAAATTGAGACTTTTTTTCTCTGTTTCGAGAGGAACTCTTTTTATTTTTATTAGTTTTTCTTATACTGACAATAAATAACAGACTTTTAGAGGTCTTTATTGCAAATATACATATATATATATATATATATATATATATTTGTATTTTGTGGAGATAAGTTTAAAAAAAACTTATTTATTTATTTATTATTATTATTATTGATAGACTGATTTTGTAAGTGACACTTTTAAATAGATATGAGGAAATACTTCGAAACCAGTTATTCAAACAAACCAATAAACTTTTTTGTACTACTTGTAAAAATAGACACAAAAAATTATATATATAAAAAAAACATCTTGTTGTTTTTAAAAAAAAACAAGAAATTCATTAAATAAGGAATCCAAAACTTTTTTAATTATTAAATAAAAAATCGTATATTTTACTTGAACCATTTATTATTATTATAATTATTATTATTATTATAAAAAACTATAAGAGTTATTAATCAAAGAAAAAAATAAGTGGATCTGATATATTATGAGTTGAAAGACTCAAACTCAAAGACCCTAAGCACTTAAAACTCTTCAATTACACAACACACGAGAACTACTAAACTATATGCCATGTTCCCAACTATATACTATTTCACATATTATTTGAAAATACAACAGGATTCTCATTAAAACCAACTTTATTTAATATTTTTCAAAAAATAGGTTTTAAGTTTCCAAACCAAACAAATACATCATATCAACAAATTTGATTGATGCTAAGTACCAATTTTTTTATTATATTGCAATACTAAGGGCTCAAATGGTCCGAGTAAGTAATATCATTAGAATTTATTAAAAACCCAATTTTAATACGTACAATAACTAAGGTACAATAACTAAGGGTAAAAATAATAATACACTTAGCTTTATATAAAAAATACATTCATATTAAAGGGAGAATTAAATTTGCATGCAACTCAATTACAACTTTTATTAAATGTATAAAAAATTATAATATTATTTTGCAGAGAAAATAATTACATGCAAAATCTTTTCTTGCAATTACTTTTCCAACAAAATTCCAAACGGCCCCAAATGAAGGAAAATAACAATGTAATTTACTCAAAGGCCTACCCGCAATAAGATAAATACACTTAAGGGCATTACTACCTCCTTGCAATTACAAATGTCTTCCTAAAGAAAATAGCAAATCACTAAATTCTATTTGCAGTCTTTCCATTCCACAAACTACAACCATTAATCAATCTTGAGATTGTTCAACAAACAATGAGAATATGGGCACAGCTATTATCAACAACTCTGAGCTCAGACTGAGCCTAACATTAAACAAGGGGCAATCTCCAGACAGAACCCAGAATGACTGAGGTTAGTAGCAGTCAAAAAGACGAAGAACAAGAACACTACTACTACACATTTGTCACTTATCTCGCACACACACCCCTCAAATAAATCCACCATTCAAACCATTCACTCCAGGATATACAGAAACATACTAGACTCTGCACACCAATCACCGTTTGCCACATATACACGTTTGAAACTGAAGTGACAAAGACGATAAAAAGAAAGAAAAAGGTAAAATAAAGTCAGTAGCTGCTAAATGACCTGTCCGTCGAATGTTTTTATATGCATTCTTTGAAGACCTGCATGGCAACAAATAGATAATCAGTTAGCGCAAATGGTAACGGTCGCTGTGTGATTTATAATTCAGAATGTGGTTGATTCCAACCTATAAACTATACATCAGTAGCCTGTCTAGATCATGTAGTGAGAAACTTCCACAGCTTTGATTGTATCGACTTCCCCTCTTCACCTTCATCACCTTCATCACCTTCATCATCACTATCTTCGTCAGATCCTCCCCCTTGCTCTTCAGACTCATCAACATCATACACAATAGGCTCAGTTTCAGGCTGAAAACAGATAAAATAGATCATTAAAAGGAGTAATACATGTATGGCTTGAAATTCATATGAAATATTTCTCCCAAGGTTTGAGAACTTCAATGCCATTGTCTGTGACTCTACACTAGTGCACAACTTATGAACATGCCAGCGAATGCGTAGATATTTTTATAGTGAGTCTCTTCATGTTTGTAGACAACACCATTTGAAACCAGTTAAGCTAATTTTGTTTTATTCGAAGCACAATCATGACAAAAAAACTGACACATGACACAAAGATCTTCTCAACTTCAAAACAAAGCAAGACACATACATGCATTAGAAAAATTTCCAACAATTTGCAAGCAGACCTTCATTCATTACCTTATCTTTCATGACTCCATTAGGGTGTGAACCAGAAGAGAAATCACCATTCAGATGTGGTTGTGGATTTGAAACTTTAGGGAGTTCATTTTTATCATTTACACAGCCATTGGGAGCTTCTGTATAGTCTGAATTCTGGACTTGCGATCCTGGGTTGCCGTCTTCAGTGGTTGATGGAACTTGTGCTGAAGGGATACTAGCAAAAACACAAGCAGAAACGCTATCATTCAACAAGAAGAGTCTAATTTTGGTTCAATAACCCCAAAAATAAATAAATAAATAAATAAAAATAAGAGCACAAACAATACCCATTATTTGTGGTTTCTTCGATATCATCAGTTTCTGTTTGCCTCATTTTCTTCCGTAGTTTCGAAGTTGGTTGTTCCAGCATGTCCGCATGCTCATGAGATAAACTATTGCTTGGCCTTTTCCTTCCCAGAAGCCAAGGCTTTGCTCCATTAGCATTATCTGCATCTTTGGCATGCTTACCATTACCTCTGGAGTTCTTGTCAAGAAAATTTGAGTTCAGGGATTTAATTTCTTTTCCAATTGAGACTTCCCCAAATGTAGCTGAGAATCGGCTTTCAACATTATGTTTATCATCAGGAACAACTTTTTCAGGGGAGCGCTTGAATATCACATCAGTACATTTCCTTAACCAGGATAAAGGGGATGACACAGGAGGTGAACCACTACCAGAAGTCTTCTCAGGTTGCTGCATATGTCTGCAACTAGCTTCAGGATTTGGCATTGTTTCATTCAGATCAAGTTTTTTAGCAAGAGTGTTTGCGGATGAACATTTTCTGAGAGCCTTCAATCCACTGGAATTTACATCAACAGATTTTATCTCAGACAAAGCCCTATTTTCAGATTCAATATTCAGTTCTTCCAATCTTTTGAGTTGTTGGATCTGCTGATTTATTTCATTCCGATCAGCGTGTAATAATTCCCTCTGCTTCTGGAGCTTCTCACGCTGGGAATTAAGCTCTTCAATTGACTTTTTTATCTCAGACCATTCTCTCTCCCTCTGCTCACGATCTGAACTGATCTCCACCCTCTCATTTTCAAGCCTTTTAAGTTCCATGGCAACATGTTCCAACTCTTTGCCAATCATTTCCTTCTGAGAATTTATATGCTGAAGTTCCCTTGCCTTTTCTTGTTCGAAGGCTTCCTCCTTTTCCTTTAGATATCTTTCTATTTCTTCCCGTCTCTTATCAATGCAATTCTCTAACTCTTTCCTCTGAAGATTGATGTCCTTCACAAAATCATCCCTTTCTTGCTGAATTCTGCTGAACCACTCTGAGTGCTCCCGCTCCATCTTACTTATAAACTCCTGTCGTTCATGGGATAAGGCCTCAACCTCAACCTTCAACTGAATTTGCAAATTCTCCTTCTCTAATTTTATGCTTTCATGTTCATTCTTTAGGTAACTGCTTACTGCCTTTCGCTCTTCAGCAATCCTTTCCATTTCTTTTCGTAATTCCTCTCTTTTTTCATCAACCAACTCCCACTCAATCTCAAACTTCTCCTTCTCTGCTCTTAGTTTCTCTGCTTCATCTGCAAGTTCCATTTTTTGTGCCCTGAGACTGTCAATCTCTTCTTTAAGTTTTGTTTCCAAAACAGCCAATTCACTTCTCTCGCTCTCCGTGAGCTCCAGCTGCTTTTGTGCAAGAGAAATTTCTTCCTTTTTATCTTCAAGGGCAACCTTCATTTTCTCCAAATCCTCCCTCATTTTCTGGATTTCTACTCTCTCTTCCTGCATTTTAAGAATCTCCACTTCTTTTGCTTTCTGAGCAGACTGGAGAACTTGTTCTTTCTCCTCGAAGAATTTCAACTTTTTTATCAAGTCTTCCTGCTTCTCAGAAAACTCCTTTAGACTATGCTCTAATGAGTTCTCTCTCTCTTGGATCATGTTTTCCCTCTGATTAAGCTCACACTCCCTCAATTTAAAAGATGACCTTTTGATCTCCATTTCATCCTCAAATGATATGCGTCTTTTCTCCAGTTCAGCTTCAAATTCAAATCTTTTCCTTTCAAGAGTAGTTTGGTTTTCATCAGCAAGTCTTTGGATATCATCCTGCAATTAAACAAATAAAGATTTAAAAATGAAAATAAGAATAGATGAGGAGACAATACATGAATGCAGATAAAGGACTTGAGAAGAGCAGTAATCTCACATATTCTTTATTTGCAACTTTTTCTTGAAGAATAAGAACTTCACGCTCTCTTTTATCAAGAAGAGATTCTCTCTGAACTACAGCCTGAAAGAATCACAAAGTTTGAAGAGATTGATTAAACAGCATTGACAGAAAGGAAAGAGCTAATAGTAAAACATTCATCTTTAAGCACATACCTCCTCCCTAGATGAAAGAGCAGCCTTATCTAGATCTAGATTAGTTTTTTCCACTTGTAGTGCTCTATGCTCTTCTTCAATATTAGCTTTATTTTCCTCTAATTCTTTTTCAAAGTTCTTTAATGCCTTTGTCTTCTCATCTATGTATCTTTCTCTCTGATTTAATAAACTCTGTCTCTCCCTTAATTTCTCTTGTTCTTCATGCAGCACTTTCTGACCGTCAAAAAGGGACTGCCTCTGAAGGTTGATTTCCTTTTCTTTCGCAACATATCTACACCATATTGTTTTCAGCATCAGCAAAAAAAAGCAAAAGAAAAGATAAGAAAATCAGCAGAAACAATCATTACACAATCACAAAGTTAGAAACCCTTGAGATGATATTTCATTTAAATTTTGAATAAATGCCAGCCCTTCAAATGAGTTTAAAGAAACTAAAAAAAAGAGAGGACATGCAGACTCATACCCATGGAGGAATCTTAACATAGATTATCATTCAACTGAAAAGAACAACAGCAAAATGGTGAAAAACATAATAGTTGATGAGGACAAAGGACAGGAAATCCCGAGGAAAACATCCCACCAAAAGCCAATAGTCCACACTATAGCTCAAGAATTTTAAAAACCAAGAGAAGAGCAGAATACTATCTATAGAATTCTCCAAGAAACTTACTCCGATTTGAAAGACATTAGTCGACGCCTCAGATCATCTTCACGGGCTTCCACATCCTGTAAGCTTCTTGTTGCAGTATTAAGAGATCGAGCTGCCTCTGCATGCATAGACTCTGCTTCAAGGATCTTGTTCTCTGCCTCATCAAATTTCTTCTGTGCATGTTCCATCAATGTACGGGCTTCACCCAGCTTGCTTTCACATGCAACTTTCTTTTCTGCGCTCTCAGCACGCATATCATGCAAGGCCTTCTCAATCTATGCCAAAAGTGAAAATATGTTAGAAAAGTAACACTACTACAATAAAGCTCTCACACACATGAAACAACCAGTCCATTCTAATTCATTCCAGGGTAGCCTTGAGAGTATTGTAGAAGTATCAATAGATATTTGATTTGGTTCTATAAGGTATCTGTACAACAGCTAGGAATTCAGAAAATTGATACTTGGGTTTTAATAGTGTCACTTTCGCTGAATACAGGAACAAGGGTCACTTATATAGAGAGAGAGAGGAGAGATAATCTCAGTTTGTGATAATCCATGCATTATTTTTCTGGCTTATAATATGATCTTCCCAAACACTCACTCCCAATAAATACCCATAGGAGACATCCGTCAAATACGAGGAAAATATGCTATTTTGCACCACAATGTTTGGTTAACGGCAAATTCTGCTACCAAAAATATGACCAAATACAATAGCTAACTAACATAAATTCAGATGCAAAAATTCACATAAAAGGCCAGGAAACATTGACTAAGTCTTAAAGAAACATTTACACACATCTTAAAATCACTAAAAATACAAAAGCTTAGGTACATGGATCTATTCACGATTATGCATAATTAAAACATGAGCAAATTTTCAATATGAGTTGACAACTATCACGCAAATGGTAACAATAAACTCATACAAAACAAGCAAGATAGTGAAAATGAGGGATGAATGGGCTTCAGACTAGAATCTTAAGGCAAATTCTTCTTACATTAGCTACACATTCCTTTTCGATGCTTAAAGCATTGTTTAGGCTTTCCTCACGTTTCTTTGCTTCTGCTAAAGCAGACAAGTGAGCAGCTTGATCACGTTTGTATAAGATCTCAGCTGAATCTGCAGATGCTTTAGCATTCTCATATTTAGTTGTCAGTTCCTTCGTCTGCAAGATGAGGATCCCCATTTGGTATTGATAGTCATATACCTGCAACAACTTCATTAAGTAAGTAGCTAGAAATCACCACCAAAAGTTTTCTTAAGCATAGCCAAAAGTACTATGATAGCCAAATCACAAAAGATAGATAATTAGGACAGAACACAGAGCAGTTATTGCGTTGTTTATTAAATAACAATTGCCATTACTGTTGATGAATGACCAGTTCATTGGAGAGTCAAGCATCTGCAACAACTTCATTAAGTAGTTGGAAATTGCCACCAAAATTTTTCTTAAGCATAGCCAAAAGAATTATGATAGCCTAATCACAGAACACAGAACAGTGTATTGTATTGTTTATTACATGATAATTGCCATTACTAGTGATAAATGACCAGTTCATCAGAGATTTTATATAGCCTTTAAAGTTAGGTAAGAGGAGCTTATACGCTCAAGTTTTTATCAAACACTTCAAAAATCAAAGTGATTCTTAACAACAGCATCAATAGCTTGAGAAGAGACAAGGGATGAACTTCAAGCATCCTACTAAAGCAGTTTCACAATCAAATGAATATTTTAAGCTAATAATGCCCAATATAAGCTTGCTGCTCGCCTTTCTGTGCATTAATTCTACCTTTCATATGAAGTGTATTGTATTGTTTATTAGGTAAGAGGAGTTTATTACATGATAATTGCCATTACTAGTGATAAATGACCAGTTCATCAGAGAATTTATATAGCCTTTAAAGTTAGGTAAGAGGAGCTTATACACTCAAGTTTTTATCAAACACTTCAAAAATCAAAGTGATTCTTAACAACAGCATCAATAGCTTGAGAGGAGACAAGGGATGAACTTCAAGCATCCTAATAAAGCAGTTTCACAATCAAATGAATATTTTAAGCTAATAATGCCCAATATAAGCTTGCTGCTCGCCTTTATGTGCATTAATTCTACCTTTCATATGAAGTAATGAGAAGACAGTAGAACCAGTATCAGAATAACACTAACTTAAAGAAGTGTTAGAGCAATCATAACCTTGTCACAAATACAAAGAATAATTATAAATATCAAAAGATTATAGTTTAGAAATTAAAATATAGCTAAATGATATCTGTGAAAACAGATAACAAAGCAAGGAAACAAAGAAGAATCTTGACAGGTCTATGTTAATTTCTCCTTGCTATGTATAATGCATTTTTCTCATTCATCCCCATAATTGAATAAAAGAGAGGACAAGATATCTCTGAACCGTTATACTTTGATAAGCTGGCCTATATAAGTGGAACTCTCTTGGCAATAATAGTGTAAGTGCAAGGAACAGATGAGGGATTCAAACGGACCCATATATTTAATGCTGACCCATAAATCCCCAAACATCATCACAAGTTAAACAAAGACAAAACAAAACCTGTAACCCAAAAAAAAGGCAAAATTGACATATTTGGAATTCCTAAAAAGTATCAATAAAACCATCGCATCAGGAGAGCATTTTTGTGCTAAGCATGTTCAAGCAGCCTGAACCTTTAATTCGAACATGGTACACCCTGAACCTTCAATTTAAACATGACCACTCACAAACGTCTTAAATGCCTTCACAGAGCATACCATCAACCATTACAGGTGTGAAGACAATTTGAACTACTAATCAGAGTATGAATTGCAGCAGCTCCAACTCCACTTAACAAAGATAGTATGATGAGTGTGGTACCCGAAGCCCAAGGGTTTAGGATATGGTGCACAATTTTACTTTCTAATATAAGCAGTTCACAAAATAAATTTAGTTATTTGCAGAACACACTCATGTCAGGGAAGAAATTTTTCCAATGCAGAGATGAAAAAAAAAATCAGTCAAACCTTGAGAGAATTTATCCCCTTCTATTTTGTGAATGTTTCTTCATCAATGTACATGTATTCAAGGTTATGATCCATTCCATTTTGGCTACCTCAATCTTAGAGCTGGCTTACTGTATACTTGCTTTAAACTGTGGCTGTTCAGTTTTCAGAAGAAAATCACCAGCTAGTTTTGTTATATACGGAATCTAAACCATGAACCTCAAAACAAAAAGCTTCTACACAAGACATGAGACCCTTGAATTAATTGTCCACGGCTTTATTACTGAATGAGGGTATTTCTTGCTTAAAAAACCCATGAGGCACATGTCACCAACAAGCAACCTTAACAGTATTCCATGGCCCATCATTTCTCCTGCCCTCCTAATCAAACCCTAAAATCATGTTCCAAAGGAGCATGCTATTTTAGATACATATTCATAGAATAATTCACCATTACAACAAGCCTCACTCATTAAGCTAGGGCATGAAAAGCCACTGATTTTTCTTTGCCAAGCGGCCACTCTTTTGAGAGTATCACATATGGTATCATGGCAAAATCATAAAATGTCCAGCCTATGCAATGTGGTAGTTATTATACACTTGAATACACTTGAAACTATAATTTAGCAACTTCAATATGTCGAGATTAGAACTCATGCTAAAAGCTCAAGGGTAATAGGACTTGGACAATGGATCACTGCATCTTCAAAGTTGCACTTCATAACATTCGCCATAGCCATTAATCCATCAATAATCTAAGTGCATCTATTGAGCAATTCATCATCATTTGAAATCCTTTTTACTGTAAAACAGAAACTCTAGTAATTGCCAGTCAAAGCAACTAAACGTAATGAGTATATCAAAAGTGATTTAAAAAAATACACAAAAACCAGTAAATAATTTGTTAAAAGTGAAAATAACTAGATCAAACGATCCACAACACCGGCAGCAACACAAACCAAAGCCAAAAACTAAAAATTCAGACTTGTTTATACGTTTGCAGCACATAAAGATAACTACATAAAAGAACCAAAATCTATCAATTATTTCCCAGAAATTAAGACCCACAATAACCATTCTCCTGCTGCTCAAAACTTTAAAGAAGAAAAAAAAAAACCTAAACCGCAAGATTATTTTTACAACTAAATTTGCCGCAGATAAAGATAACTTTTTTTTTTTAAAGATAAAGTCACAGCATTCACTACTTCTTTCCCTAAAATTTTAGAAACCCTAATAACAACCAAAAAAATCCCACCACCAAAACCCATTTTTCAAGAAATCAACACCACCCCAAAACCCTAAAC
Organism: Dioscorea cayenensis subsp. rotundata; assembly: GCF_009730915.1. NCBI lineage: Eukaryota > Viridiplantae > Streptophyta > Magnoliopsida > Dioscoreales > Dioscoreaceae > Dioscorea > Dioscorea cayenensis. The sequence goes on along the minus strand of NC_052494.1, from coordinate 237,745 downwards.
ACCAATCAAGAAACCCAATTCCTCAAAACAAAAAGCAAGAAACAGAAACACCAGAAGACAAAAGAAACGAAAAAAACCTCGGTCTCAAGCTTCCTGATGTACCCGATGAGCGCAGCCTTATCTCTCCGCCGCACCGACTCCTCATCAAACCCAGCTTCTCTAAGCCGCTTCCAGATCGCCTCATCCCCGCCACTGACAACTTCCGGCGATCTCGCCACCAACGGCGTGGCCCTCAACCGGGGACTAGCCATGGACGAGCTTCCGATCGGAGAGCAATGGCGAGAGCACGAGAGCTTGCTTGCTCTCTTTCTCTCTAATGGACTCTTTTGAGGACTTCTTTTACGCTTTATTTCCTATTCTCTCCTCGGATTTCCATTTTATTACCGTTTTACCAATGGACAAGTTAAGTACTTTTTGTGGAGTTAAGGGGTATTTGAGGGAATTTATTCGAAAAGATCCGCGCCGTCGTTCATAGCACTGTAACGGGAGAGAAGTTGGTCTGATCACCGCCTCGTATGGTTACCGTTCATAATTAAGGACACGTGTATGGTTTTTACAGGAAGATGGGGCATTAGTGGGATTATGGGAGGTGAGCGTAACTTGGTGGGGTGAGTGAGTGCTATGATTAGGAAGATGTTAATTAGCGGGATTAAGTTTAATCTGGTATATTTACTTTTTAGTCCTTAAACATTCTCAAAATTATTTTTGCCTTTATTTTGAAAAAGACCCTTAAAATAACTTTAACTCAAAATTAGTTTTTTTTTTATTATCTCAAATGTTTGACAATATTGAGTTCATTTTAATGTTTTCATTGTTTTAAATAATTTTAAGTTGTTAAATGTGGAAGGATATTATAGTAAAACAAATAATTATAATATTTGAAGGTGAAATAAACAATTTATGTAAAACAGAATTTTTCTTTTTAATTTACAATTATTTAAAATAATATAAGCATGTATTCATCTTCGAAGATTTAGAGATGCCATTAAAAAATACAATTAAAACAAAGATTGGTTAAGGATCATGTTTAAGTTTAAGATAAGGTATTAGTTAAGGATCTTATGGATTATTATAAAGATTAAGTTGTAACTAAAACGGGCATATGCTGTTCTTAGGTTTAAAGTAAGATTATATAGTTAAAAATAATACTTTGTTTAGTTTAAAATACTTTGGATTAGCTTGGTTAATAGCATTATTAATTCATGGCTATGATAATGGTCTTTGTTTTATGTAAAATTAAATATATATATATATATATATAAAGGGACAAAGTTTAAGAAATATTTTAAAAATAACTTGTAAATAGCACATGGAATGGAAGGACAAGAATTTTGTCATTTTATAATAATTTTGTGACTGTTTCTAAATTAAAATTTTCTTTTTTTTTTTCTTAGGTTTGAGATTTTGTTTTTAGCCTTTTTTTTCAACAAAGCAATCAGCCTTATCATCTGAGAAGCTTCTCCACAAAACCAAGATAAAGTTTATTATTATTATTATTATTATTATTATTATTATTATTATTATTAATTTATTAATTTATTTATTTTTTGATAATTGTGGACAAAACAGTATTCGGATTCTCCATTTTTAGATATAGAATAAAAATATCACAATTTATGTTTTTTTTTTAATTTATATCCAATTTTTTCATCTATTATTATTTTATCCATAAAATCTTGTTGAGAATTTTTACACTTCTCTTTTAAAATATAAGACTTATCATATTTAATTGATTTATATTAATATTAAATTACATAAATTTTCTTAATAAATTGGTGAAACCACATTTTTAATTCTTTTATTGTGCAGTTTGAAACATCTCTCAAATACAAACAAGATAGAAAACCACCAGCCTATGCCTTGGTTCCTCAAATTACATAAATTTCATCTTATCTAATTTTGCCGGATATAAAAATCTTAATTTTTTTTTTTGCTAAAAATATAAAGCTTATCTCGTTTGATTTACGATAATATTAAATCATATTAATTTTATCCGTGACCCACAAATTTTTATTATGTTAATTTTTATTTAATAAATTATTAAATAAAATATAATTTTGTAAGTCCCCATTCTGGATGTCTATATTTGTATTTGAACTTGAGCTATAGAGGGCTTGGGCTGTGACTTATTGGGCCAAGTTGGGTTAATAATTGGGTTGAATTGATGTCTAATACTTCTAGTCTATTGCTAGTAGTTGGGCTTAAGCCTATAGTTTGTGGGTTAGGCTTAAACCTTAATGTTGGGCTTAGCCCAACAGAGAGTTATTTATTTTATTTCTCTATATCTTTTAACTTTCTTTGTTTATCTATCTATCTATTTATTTATTTATTTACTTGTTTATTGATCATTTAATTTTTAGGAACATTGGTTTTATGGAATACATGTTTTACATAATTAATCAGTGTTTTTACCAACAACTTTAATAATAGCTATTTTTCAATTATAAATTAAATGAAAATTTTAAATTTTAGTTTTCCATTTATGAATTGAAATTTGTATTTAATTTTATTTTTAGTTCTTATATGATGTATTAATTTTATGTTAGTGATTGATTTGATATTGTTAATCTACTGTGATTGTAATATTTTAGAAAAATACAAAATCAAATATTCAGTTAATCAAGGAGAAAAATTTTATAAATTTTTAAGTTGAAATCCATTATAATTATTTCGTTTTTGTAGAAAGAAAAAGAAAAAGATGGATTGTGTGATTTTTTTTTATGGAAATAATAAATTATTTACTTAAAAGAGTCATGTGGCAATTTTTTTAAAAATTATTAATACTTTAAGTATCACCAAAATACCAAATATATCACAAGTTGACTTATTATACATACATAAAAATATTGCTAGAATCCAAATTATTTTATATGTTTACATGCCTGTTCCTTTTTTAATTTTGACAAGATCTTCTTATTCCATTTGGGAAAAATAATTCTCTCAAAAAAGGGAAATCATTTGATGAATAATTAAACTTGGTAATAAGAATCAAAAGGAACATATATAGAGAAATAAATTATATTACAATCAAATCTCTCCAATCCCAATTTCTAAGTTTAGATTCAGACGTTGAGTATAAATAAGACTACTTTAAATAGAATATATTTTTTATGAACTTAACATAATTAAAATAATAGAGATTTTTAAGTAATGATTAATTACTTTAATACGAAGATAATAAAATATTTATCACAATAATTTTTCTAAGGTTATTTGTTGGCTGAAGTTTTCCATGCCATCACTGTCATTTGAAGTAAAATATTATTCAATAATAAAAAAATGAAGCTGTTAATTAAATCAAGTTAATCACTAAGAAACAATTTAATAATTAACCTTTATTAGCTCAATTTTAATGTTTTTATATATTTTTAAAAAACAAGATGAAAAAAATTGTTAATATTTTCTCATAATCAATATTCATGATTTTAATTTCATAATAATTTCATTACTCATAAAAAGCAGTTTGAAGAAATACTAAATAATTAATGCATGAAAAATAAGGTTTTGATACATAAGTTTAACATGTTTAGTAGCAATTTATTATTATATACACAATGTAAAATATAAATATTTATTTATATATAAAAAGCTGGGCCTGGGTTAATTATTATGGGCCTTCTGAAAACGGGCCTTACATTATGTCACTATTTCGGATTTTTTTTCCCAATTTAGATGTGATTATCTTGACTTCTCTGAAAAATTAATATTTTCAAAATCTTATTTTAAATAAAAAAATTTAAAATTTAAAAATTCAAGTATGTATACATATATATATTGTTGTTTATGTACTGTAATTATAAACCAAGTTTTATAAAATTGATCATCTGTGCAAACATGAAAAACTGTTTTATGCACTCACAAAACCTTCACTGAGTTAAGCCGACCACCAATTGACAAATGTCTAATCTTCCATGATGACAGACGCCGCCGGACTTTTCCAATTAAACCTTCCCAATCCTGTTTAGATGGTCTGCGTCCCGAGATTGGAAAGCTCAAGTAAGTGACCGCCAGAAGGCCAGAAGCGCAATTCAAAGTAGCGGCAACCGAGGCATCAGGCAGCACACCAGTTCTAATCGAGTATAAGTAAGTCTTAGAGAAATTAGCATGCAGCCCAGTCATTCCTTCGAAGAGGTACAGAATCAATTTAACAATCCTCAGATCCTCCAAACCTCCAGAAGTTAGAACTAATAAGTCATCCGCAAACTGGAGATTGCACCTACTTTTGTACTGTCCCAGTGGGACGCCCACCAACACCTTGGACAGAATCGCATGATTAAACATCTCACTTAGAACGTCCGTCACAAGAACAAAGAGAAGTGGGGAGAGAGGATCCCCTTGCCGCAGACCTATCTTGTAGCGAATGTACCCATTAGGCGAACCATTGATCAACACATTAGCTTTAGAAGTTAAAAGCAGACAATCAATCCACCCAATCCACCTGCCTCCAAATCCCCTGGCCCTAAGGAGATCTAGCAAGAAATCCCAGTCAACCAAGTCAAAAGCTTTTGCAAAGTCCATCTTCAGGATTAATCCAGGGATTTTCCTCTTTTGCATGCTATAGATTAGTTCCTCCGCGATTGCCACATTATCCAAAATACATCGACCCTTCAAGAAAGCCGATTGAGCGTTATCCACCAGCATATCCAAAACGCTACCAAGTCTAGTTGCCAACAGTTTGGAAATGATTTTCAACGTCGAGTTGATAAGGCTGATAGGTCGGTAGTCTCCCGGGGACTCCGGAGACTCCACCAGTCCACCTTCGGGATAAGCGCAATGTTAGCCCAATTAATTTGCTCCAAATTGGCTTTGCCCCAGTAGAAGTCATCACAAAACTTGTAAATGTCCTCCTTGGACCTTGATTGTTTCCCAGAACAGCTTAAAGAAGTGCATAGGGAAATCGTCAGGGCCAGGGGCTTTGTTACCACCTAAGCTAAACATGGCATTTTTGATCTCTTCCCTTGCATAGGGCCTCTCTAACTCAGTAAGGTTTACTTGACGCTTGTTGCTAAGTAGCTTCAGGAGATCCACTTTGAATCGTGAAGAACGCTTGCTACCAAATTGCTGTTGGAACCGCGAGACAAAAACCTTGCCAATTTCTCTCGGGTTGGTTACCTCAGCCCCATCATATGTAATTTCCGGGATAAGGTTTATGCTTTTCCTTCCATTAGAAACCGCATGAAAGAACCTAGTGTTTCCGTCCCCTTCCTTCAGCCACTGGATCCTAGATCTTTGCTTCCAGTAAATTTCCTCTTGCTTATGAACGTTCTCCAGAGATTGAAGAAGTTGGCGCTCCAAATCAATTTCAGACGTGTCAAGACACCTCGACTCCTTGATAATGTCCAGTCTCTCCACCTCCTGAAGAAACGCAAGTTTTTTCAGCTTGACAGAACCAAAGTTGAATTTGGCCCAACTCCGCAGCTTCACTTTGAGACATGCCAGTTTCTTGGCTAACACAAACGCCCCACACCCTGTAGGGGTCATCTCCCTCCACCAGCCCCTGATCAGATCCTGGAACCCCTCCGCCGCGAGCCAAACAAATTCAAACCTGAAAGGCCTTGGACAGAACCAATGACCCCCCCACCTCCAGTCGAATCGGAACATGGTCCGAGCCTAATCTCGGTAAGCTATTCTGAACAATTCTAGGAAAGCGGTCCATCCAGCGGGTATTCACGAAGAATCTGTCTAGTTTCACCCAAATAGGGTCACGCTGACCATTGGTCCAGGAAAACCTCCTACCATCAGCTGGTGGCTCACAAAGACCCATATCCAGCATGAATTGATTGGCCATACGAATCTCCTGAAAATTGTGTCCTCCCGACGGCTTGTCCTCAGTCGAGAAAATTACGTTGAAATCCCCACAAAGGATCCAGGGAATATGTTGAACCTCACCACAACACCGAAGCTCATCCCAGAAGTCATGCTTAAGAGCACGCAAGTTTAGACCGTAAACCGTGGTACACCTCCAAACAAAGTTGTCACGCTTGTCACGGAACTCCACCGTCAAGCTGAAAACCCCCACCTTTTCAACTTTACCAGCTAGGGTGTTGCCATTCCATCCAATTATCATACCCCTTGCCATCCCCTTAGCTGGGACAAAAGCAAATTGGTCTAAGGTAGCACCCCCAATCTCTCTCCAAGTGGTCGACGAGACCGATTCGAGTTTGGACTCTTGAATACAACAAACATCCGCGAAGTAGAGGCTCAGGAAATCCTTAACAAGGAATCTCCTAGCCGGTCCACCCAGACCCTAAACCCTAAACTCTAAACCCTATATATATATATATATAAAGAAAAAAAAATGATTTCGACTTCTATATAAATAAATATCATTTATACAAAAATATGTAAACAGATTTTCATTCTTGAAGGCATACGCAAACAAGCAAAAACACACATAAATATACGTATCACACAAGATCTCATTTATTTATCATAATAATAATCAAAGTAATAACATATTCATGGCTTATTCCTAGTATCACCTATCCATTTAACATACATGCATGCATGTTTCTTTGAAACCCAATTAATCCTTCAATAAGGACGATGGCCAGCGATATTTTTGGCCGGCTTATAGTTGCAAATGATGAAAATGGCACCACTATTGCACTTCATATGAGCATAACCGATGCTCGTCGAGCTCCTCCACATTACATGAGTATAATGCCCACACTGTTTCCCGACAGCGCAAGTGTTGCTATCATAATCATAGTATTGTTTCTCTGACAAGCAAGAGTTCACAGCATCTATGTCAGTGAACTCAGCTCTAGAGCCCCCAAAGTTGTTCTCAACGTAGGGGACGTCGGAGTTGACTAACTTACAGTCACTAACTAAGCCTTTGGCTGCCATAGGTCTGAGCATAGGCTACGATGGTGGCATCCCATTTATAGGATTGGAACACGTAGAATGTATATTCAGTTAACCTCACAACAAGCAAAGATCTAGAACAAGAGCCCAGAGAAAGCTGCACAAATCTCAGTCTAACTTACAACACACTCTGCTGTATATTCATTCATAACATGAACTATTGATAAAAGCAACATACAAAGGTGGTTACATGAGAGTTTACTAGCATACAAGACATAACAAACAAAGATTATAGTAAAAGTAATTAAAGCATCTAAAACAACAACAACAAGTCAAGCAATTAAGTTAACATGCAAATTCCCATGCATAGACTGACCTGTGACTTGACTCTGTTTCAAGCTGCTGAAACACTGACCAACATTATTCACTCTGATCAACATTATCCTCAATATGCTCCCCTTGATCAGAAAGTTAGCTGACATCCAGGGCTTCACAAAATGTATTAAACTTATGATTTGGTAGGGCCTTAGTTAGTATGTCTGCCAACTGATCAACAGTGCTGCAATGCCTCACATCTATCAACCCTTCCTTCATGAGATCACGGATTAAATGGTAGCGAGTATCAATTTACTTCATTCGTCTGTGAAGAGCTGGGTTCTTAGAGATTGAAATAGCTGACCGGTTATCACAAAGGATGATAGTTGCACTGTCTTGCCTCTCACTCAGATCTTCTAATAGAAGGTGTAACAAAACTGCTTCACAAGCTACTTGTGTTACTAAAATATATTCAGCTTCAGTACTAGATAAGACAGTGATTGGTTGCTTCTTAAAGCAACATGCAACAGAACCGGAACTCAGTGAGAACACCAGCCTAGTTGTACAATTTCGATCGTCTTGTGATCCACCCAAATCACGTACTATCTGAGTAGTCGGCTAGCCTGAAATTATCATTTATATCATAACGAATACCATAAACAATTGTTCCATTAACATATCTTAATATTCTTTTAACTGCTCCAAGATGATGGCCATTTGGAGATTGCATGAATCGAGAAGCAACTGAGATTGCGTGCATTATGTCCGGTCTTGTATATGTCAGATACAGTAAGCCTCCGACTAGTTTTCTGTACCTTGATGAGTTTGTAGTCCTAGAATTATCATGCAAGTGAAGCTTTTCATTTTAATTCATCAGATTTGAAAGTGATTTGAAGTTCAACATTCCTGCTTTGTGTGAAAGGTTTTCAGCATATTTCCTATGTGAAACAAATGTATAACCTTTCATCTGTATAACTTCCAATCCAAGAAAATATCTCATTGATCCAAGATCAATCATCTCAAAAGTTTTCAGCACTGTTTCTTTGAATTCCTTCAACATTGAATCATAAGACCCCATATATATATATATATATATGATATCGTTTATGTATAGACAGAGCAAGAGACTGTCAGCTAGTATAGCCTTGATGCTTGCTATAGACTGTGGGCTCATTAGGACTTCGTTTGAAACCCATCTTAATGAATTGTGCATCAATTCAACTATACCAAGCCCGGGCGCTTGACGTAGACCGTAGAGGGCCTTATATAACATGTAAACCAGCTCTTTTTTTCCATCAACAATGAAACCTTCTGGCTATTGTACAAACACCTCCTCTTTGAGCTCTCCATTCAGAAAAGCTATTTTAACATCTAACTGATAGATCCTCCAACCTCTCTGTGTGCCAATAGCCATGAACACTCTCACGGTTTCCATCCTTGCAACCGGTGAATAGATTTCTTCAAAATCTATTCCTTCTCGCTAAGAAAAACCCCTTTGCTACCAATCATTCTTTCTTCCTTAGCAAGGTGTCATCTGGATTCAGTTTTGATTTGTAAACCCATTTCAACCCTATTGCTTTCCTTCCTTTTGGTAACTCAGTTAACTTCCAAGTTTCGTTCTTCCGAATAACTTCAATTTCTTCATTCATGGTTACAAGCTAGTTGCTATCCATTGATGCTTCATCATATGTAATAGGGTCTGCTACAATTAAGGCAAATGAACAAGAATTATAAATTTCATTGAGATTACAAAATCTCACCGGAGCTCCGTCGTCTTCTCTAGTCGAAGGGATTGAAGGATTAACATAAGAATCAATTATTTGCTGAGATACATCACATCATTCATTGTTTTGATCAAATGGTGATGATGAATTCACCACTTCACTAGATTGAGTCACGCCTTCATCACATGCTGGCTCATAAGTTGAGGCATCCAAGTCAGCAAGCTTCGACCAGTCCCAGGATTTTTCTTCAAAGAAGCACACATTTCTACATGTAAGCTTGTGACTTTAAATGGCCTTTGAATGATCACAATATCCAGTAGAAACACATGCTTGTGACTTGGAGTTGAATTTGGTTCACTGTTGCTGGTCAACATACATGTAAGCTAGACAATTGAAGATCCTTAGATGGTCCACGTTTGGTCTCATCCCAAACAATGCCTCATGCAGAGTTTGAATTCCAATGGCTTCGTCACCAAGCAATTTAAAACATTAGCAACAGTGGATACCGCCTCACCCCAGTACTTAGACGGCAACTTTTTCTCCTTCAACATAGTCCTGGCCATCTCCGTCATGGTCTTGTTCCTCCTCTCCATGACACCGTTCTTTTGAGGCGTCCTTGGAGTCGTCAACTGGTGAAGAATACTGTTGAGTTTGAGTAGGTTTCAAACTCTCGAGATGTGAATTCACCTCCCCGATCGGTGGGCAAAGTCTTCACCGGCAATGAGTACTACTTCTCCACCAACAACTTGAAATGTTTGAACTTATCGAATGCTTCTGACTGTAAGAAGTACACCCAACTATATCTGGTATAGTCATCAGTTAATAGAAAAAAAGTAGGAATTACCTTTAATTGAAGGTGTGGTGTCTTCATTGGTCCTACAAGGTCTACATGTATGAGTTCTAATGGAGCTGAAGCACGCTTCACCATGTTGGAGATAGTTGGCAAGCCAAGTACCAATTGTTTCTTAGATAAACGCTTCAAGTTCTTCATGATTACATGCCCAAATCTCTTATGCCAAAGATTTGATAGATCTTCCTCTCTACTAGATATGTTTGCTGAACTCATATCATTAGCTCCAAGAGGGAACAACCTATGAGTTGTCATGCTTACCTGCACGACCTTCAGTTTGGATACAGCTTCTTTGATGATGCAATCTCCACCAACAAACTCTACATCATATCCAGAAGCCATTAATTGTTCCACGCTAAGCAAGTTATGCGCTAGTTTAGGAACATATCAAACATTTTTTTAGTGCAGTAGCCTTCCCAGTGCTTGATCTAAGAAAAACTTTGTCAACTCCTTCAACTTGGAGTGTCTTGCCATCTCCCAATTTGATGGAATGATTCGGTGTTGAGTCCATGTTCTGAAACAATCTCTTATCACCTGACATGTGTTCTGAACAACCACTGTTAATTAACCACATGCCTCCGGTTTGATCATCTTCTTCATTAGTGACCATGAATGCCACTCCTTCATCTTCTTCCTTTGTTTCTTTTGTTATGTTTGCCTCCTTGTTTCTATGGCAACATTGAGAATTTACATGCCGAATTTCTTGCAAACAAAGCACTGGATGCCTTTGTGCTGTCAGCTAGAATCAACTGTGCGACCTGGTTTAAAGCTTCATCCACGCCTGCATCCTCTACCATGAGGAAAGCTACGACCTCGTCCTTTACTTCCACGATTGGATTGATCTCTGGGTTGTGAGCTACTAATGTGAAGTGCCTTTCTTCATCAATATCATCTGAGAGATTGAGAATAGCTTTATGACTCTTTAAAGATCTACTAAGCTCGTCGATAGCAATGGTGTTAAGATCTTTTGCTTATATGATAGAATGAACCAGTTGTGAAAACCTTGGTGTGAGACTCCTCAATATCTTGGACACTACTGTCTTCTGTGGAAGGTCCTCCTCCAATATTCTGATTTGATAAACTATATCCAAAACTCTACTAACAAAGTCTTGAATTTTCTCGCCTTGCTTCATCTTTGCTGCATCAAATTCCCTTTGAAAAGAATGCAGTTTAACTGTGAGTGTACTCTGGTTTCCTTGAAACTCAATCTTGATGATTTCCCAAGCCTCTTTCACTGTTTTGGTTCCTGAAATCCTAACGAGAATCCTTTTATCAAGGGCATGTTGGATGAGATAAAGACCTTTGGTATCCTTTTTCATGCTTTCATTGAGTTGATTGCCATCTCCTTCTTTGCTAAAACCCTTTTCAACGAGCTTCCACAGATCCTTTGATCGAAACATAGTTTTCATCATTAAGTTCCATAGGTTGTAGTCTTCTCCTCCAAAATATGGAGCATTTGCTTCTTTAGCTGATGAAGAACTGGCCATCTTAATGTCTTTGATACCACTGAAAGGATCAGGACACTTAGAATGTATATTCAGTTAACCTCACAACAATCAAAGATCTAGAACAAGAGTTCAGAGAAAGCTGCACAAATCTTAATCTAACTTACAGCACACTTTGCTGTATATTCATTCATAACATGAACTATTGATAAAAGCAACATACAAAGATGCTCATATGAGAGTTTACTAGCATACATGACATAACAAACAAAGATTATAGTAAAAGTAATTAAAGCTTCTAAAAACAACAACAACAACAACAACAACAACAACAACATCAACAACAACAACAACAAGTCAAGCAATTAAGTTAACATGCAAATTCCCATGCATAGACTAACCCGTGACTTGACTCTGTTTCAAACTGCTGAAACACTGACCAACATTATTCACTCTGATCAACATTATCCTCAATACCCACGTCACCAGACCAACACCGACGGCGCTACGAGCTGAATTATGAGCGTTGACGAAGTCTTGAGCTAAGTTTTGTGCTAGGGTTTGTTTTGTCATGGCTAGAAGTACCATGATGCATGCCAAGCATAGTGCAAGCTTAGAGATGTCCATGGAGCACATTTAGGGTTAGGGTTAGGGTTTTGTTTGGTTGGTTTAATGGTGCAAGATGGTGTGTTCTATGCTGAGGTTTATATAGATTGTAGATTTGGTTTTAATCTTAGGGGGTCAAAAAAATGAATGCTTTGATCATTAACCACCAAGAAAACATGGATTGTAGAACTTCTTATCTTGATCTTTGTCCGTTATGGCAAGTTGTGGTTCTTCTAATCCATACATGCTTCTTCATTGTAAGCGATGCAAGATAAAATAGAGACATATATGGCTTAGAATTAAGAAAATTAAGATTCCAAGAACCATAACTTTCCTATGGCCAACAACACCATATACATCACATGGATTGTTCAATTAGCTACTTCAATAAATAATTTGAACTGTTCAAACATATATATTTAAACTATTATGTATAATGAATATTTGAACACTCTGATCATGCAATATTACAACCTCAAATAATATCAAATTTAGCCGGTTGAGATACTAAGTGATCAGGACATTATAAAATTTTAAATTTGTTGTTTTCTAAAGTCCAAATTGATTAGTCATATCATTTATGACTATACCTGTTCAAGGGTTAGGCTACCTACCCAAACCTGAAGGTTAGCTAAAAACTTGATAGAACTTGGACAAAT
>NC_052494.1:178635-224339 GCF_009730915.1 Dioscorea cayenensis subsp. rotundata | reverse complement strand
GAAAAAAAAAATTCAATAAACCTAACTTTGAAGATAAAAAAAAATAATTATCTCATATCCATTGCATAAAATAAGCAAAAGAATTTAAGAAAATAAAAATAAGCAAATCTTGTGGCCATCAATAACATGTACCTTTACATTAAGGGCCAGTTAAGTCACTTTAATTCTTTGAATGAAATGAAGCCGAACCCTTGCCATCGATCTATATAGACATATAATTATTCGAGGCATCACTCTTTTTATATGTTAAATTCATTGAGGATATATATCTTTTTAAATTCTAATTTTTTTAAAAAATTATATTATTTAGATTTTTTTGTGGGATCTGGTAAATCTCTATTTAATTTCAATCGAATTTGATCCTAAAATATGTTAAACATTCTTTAGATTTTTTTTTGTGACAATATTTGGTAGACATTAATAGTTAAATTTTTTGTGACAAAAAATATTATCACAAAAAAAATAAAATGACCATTGGTGGAGAATACTTTCGTCACAACAAATGAAAATATTATTTACGACACTATATGTATATTAATAATGACAACGTAATTGTGAGAGTTCCTAAATCGTCACAAATATAATAGTTTTAATGACAAAAAAATCATCATAATTAACTTAAACAATAGTGTTAATTAATTTTTTTTATCACAAAAAACTTCATATTTGTGACAAAATTATTGATAGTTACAAAATCATGATGACGTAATTTTTGTAGTACAAGCATAATTTACTTGGTATATTAAAACTAGATTGGAGAAAGCCTGGCCTATATTTATACTATTTTTAAATTTTTTTTGTTACTTTTTTATGTGAAAAATAGTTGTTTATTTGGTAAATGATTGATATATATATATATATATATATATTCTTTGCATTGTAGATACGAGGCTACACTATTGTATCCAAAATTATCGACACAAAAGGTAAGATCTATAATTGTAGGGACAACAATATTTAGTGGGCATTAAATGGTTAAATTTTTTGTGACAAAAATGTTGTACCAAAAAATATATGTTGAGTAATGGAGAATACTTTCGTCACAATAAATAAAAAATTATAGTGACAACAATATTTTTGTCACAATTATACATCATTCTCATCAAGAAATTTTTGACATAAAATCTTGTATGGTTTTAGTAACGAACATTGGACACAAAATTTTTTTTGCTCACTGTTAATATAGTAATAGTGACGATTTAATTGTGATATATACTAAATTGTCACAAGTATCACTATAATAGTGACCAAAAACATAAGTTATCACAATTAAGTTAAATAATAGTGTCTATTACCTTTTTGGACACAAAAAAACCTAACATTTGTGGCAAAATAACCAAGTGACACAAAAAAATTGTCACTAAAAATCTTAACTCTTGTAGTGTAAGTAATTCACTAAAAGTATTTTGGGATCATATAGAATTTCAAAAAAATTCAAAATCAAATACAAATTATAAAAACATAGTATAACATTAACATAAGCTAAATTCGAAATGTTCAGAGTGATTCCAGAAAATACAAATTATCATACAACCAAAAATATAGTACAGAACTACTCAAGTTATTAAAATATACATATCCCAATTACTATAGCCAAAACAAAATATCAGAGTTCATTTGTTTAAATTCTGTAACGCGAGTCAGAATTTTAGGAATCATTTGTTTACTGTTGGTGGCCTGAACCAGAATATCAAAGACAGTTTTCGCCAAGAGAACGATGCGAAACTGTCATGCCCTAAACCTGGCTCACTAGACTCGGTGCGCCGACAAACGGCCGTACACCTATAAGGCTAAGAGCCAATATGCATGCAAGGCCTCAAAACCCAATTCTCAAAGTGGTGAGCTATTAAACTCCTGATCTAAAACAAAAAAAAATTAACCAACAGATTATGAGCTTGACATCCCAGTAAGTACCCACTAAACATATCGGAATCATAAAAGTTTCAAATTTTAAAAAAGTTAAACAAACTATAATAAAAAACAAGTTTATCATAATCAAATTCAGAAGTCAAGTTTTTTTTCAATAAAACATAACTGATCAAAAAGTCAAGCATATATGTCCCACAAATAACTATTGCCAAAACAAAATGTCAGAGGTCATATGTTTATCTTTAGTGACCCGAGCCAGAATATCAGAGATTATAAGTTTACCCTCAGCAACCCGAGCCAGAATTATCAGAAGCCGTTATTCTTCATTGATCGAACGGTGGGAAACTATAGTTTCTATTTCACAGATACATGTCAACATGGTCAATGTTTAACCCCCAATGACAGTGTTATTGCAAAGTTAGTTGGGGACTACAAGTTGCTATATTAAAATACGTAATGTCCAAACATTTATCAAAACAAAATACATAAATTTAATGATCCCGTTTTCAGATAAAAATTATTCAAATTTTTTTTTCCAAAACTAAATACTTACATACGGATTTCAAATAATAAATAAATAAGTAATGCAAAATATAATTCGAAATAATAAGCATTTTACTCAAAAATTTCAAAAATTCAAAAAGACTAGAATTTTCAAGTATATACATATAATAGGATTTATATGTGGGATACTTACCAGATTAACGGCCAGATTTTGAATTCTTACACCAATCGAGTATTTCTCAGGAAGTCCTAATTTGAGAATAACCCATTAGAATTACAAGTAAATAAATTCTAAAATTCAAACGAATGCAAAAACATATTCAAACACTAACAAACTTACCAAGGTCGAGACTAATAACAAATTCCCCAATAAACCATAAGATTGAAATCAACATAGCTTTGCAAATTCTAACCCAAATAAAAAAAAATCAATCTTTTGAGAAAACTAGACATCTACATCTATAACATATCCAAATCTCACAATGATTTGAGATCTACAGAATTTAAGCCATCACTTTTAAAAATCATAAATATGTAAACCTACAATTTCAGACATGCCAGTTCTAATAAAAATATCTCACAACATATAAATTAAAATAAGATTAAACTTTAGGAGCATATAATCAACTCAAAATTGAACAACTTTCTTATTAAACATGAGTCTTTATTCAATATCTAAGATCCTCAAAATCTCTGATCAAAATTCATGCTTCCTGTAGAAATGCCATTGAGCACCACAATAGAAATCTGATCATATCTCACAAATTACATGGCTAAAAATTCTGAAATTTTGTAGAGTCAAATATAAAATCATTCTTTATAACTTTATTATATAAATATAAATCTAAATCAGAACTTACAAACATGAAATTAATCAAAACCTGTTCAAGGGCAGCACAAAAATCCTGTCCGTGTCACCTGCATCTAAAACTTATAATTTACAAGATACTTATGTAAAAATTCTGAAATTTTGCAGGTACTTAGCCAACATCGATCTCTACAAGTTTCTTATTCTACTATCCTCCAAATTCGGCCTCTAAGACCTCTAAAATCGAAGAGGGGTTTCTACTATGCTAACAGGAATTTCTGAATCTTATCCTCAAATTAAATCAAATCAACATCCTCACCAAACCCTAACCCTAACTAGTATCAAGTCAAAACAATCATAAAAAAGAGCATTAAAAAAAAAATAAATCAGAATCTTACCTTAACAATAACAGTGAAACAAAACCCTGACGAAGAGACCCTTCTCCCGTCCTCACCGCCGACACCACCCGCAAATAGGGAGAGAAAGAGATGAGGCAAGGTCTCTCTCTCTTTTATCCCTAAACGGTGATCTAAAACCAAAGGAGATGAAGAGACGGCTAGGATTTAATTAAAGGGTGGGGTTCACATAAACTATAGTATATATCTTAACAAGGTTTCATGTTAGTACGGTCAGTGTTTAATCCTAATGACAGGGTTAATATATAGTTAATTGGATACTGAACATAATTATACAACAAGTTATACTGCCCGGAAATCAGGCAAAATATCCGAATTGCAAACCAAGGATTTGCACAAGAATTCGTTGACCAAAAATACTAAATTATATTAAAAAAAATAACAAACTTAATGTTCCCATAATCAATATAACCCAACCTAGGAAGGAGTTAATGATTAGGGGTGTAAATGATACACTACTACTCGCAAGCTACTCGAGTTTAATTCGGGGAAAGCTCGAACTTGACTCGCTTAGGGTCGATTCGAGCTCGAGCTCGAGTAGCTCGAGTAGTCAAGCGAGCCAAGTTCGAGCATCTTAATACTTGACTCGAGTGCTCGAGAGTTTAATCGAATAGTTGTATTTGTGTGTATATATATTATATATTAGTTTGTTTTATATATATAATTGAGTTCGAGCTCGAGCTCGAGCTCGAATTCAAGTTCGAGTATAAAAATATCTATGATCAAACCGAGTTTATTATTCGTTATCGAGCTTAATCGAGCGAGCTTGAGAGCTCGATTTATGTATTAAGTCGAGCTCGAGTTACAAAAATAAAACTCGATCGCGCTCGAGCCGAGTATCGAGCAGTGAGTTTTCAACAGAGCTCGAGCTCGAGCTCGAGTAGCTTGTTGTTAGGCTCAAACTTGATCGATTACACCCCTATTAATGACTCAATGAAGGAATATTAATTTAGCAAATTTAGTAAATAAATAATAATAATTATTAAATTAATACCCAACAAACAATTAAATATTATATAAATAATTTTAAAAAGAATTTAAATAAATGAAAAAATTTATAATAGCCAATAATTAAAAATTATATATATATATATACAAATTTATACGTGATGTACTTACCTGAATAACACTTAAAACTACTCCAAATTCTTACACTACAACAAATTATTCAGTATGATCAAAATGTAGGAACCACGCTTATTAGTTTCACCATAAAAGCATTTTACATTTTCCCAGGGGTGAGCAGGAAGATTTCAAGACTATGAGTTGCTCTAGAGCTTAGGTGACTATTCAATGAGGTATCAAAATTGAAGATTTCGGAGAGGCAACGATTCAAAAAAGTGAAAAACCAATGCTACTATCTCACCCCAATGGCCCACAAACAATTCATTTTTAGAGGAAAAGTTTGCTACCTCTAATATGACAAGGATGTGAGTATGGATAAAAAATAATATGTGCCCAAAGTGCATAAAAGTTTTATTATCAAAATAAAGGGCTAGATAGAATAATAACATGATATGGATAAGGTGTTTTAATTTTTAAAATGATGATAATTTTACAATACCTAATAGCTATAATTCAGAGTTAACAAATTTCAAAATAAACTCATATTATAAAAGAAAGAAAATGACATTAAAAAAATCCACTTTACGGTATAATTATTCTAAGATCATTTACTTGCAGTTACTCTTGCTAAATGAACTCCTTTAAGTTTCAGGACCTTGTTGTCCTCTCTACCAGGTAATCCAACAAAGAAAAAGGAAGGCATGTTATGCTTACGGACTCTTAGCAAGACAAGATGGGATCAAGGAATTCCATTGTTGAGATCATAGATTAAAAAAATAAATTTAATCAAACAATAAAAATAAGTATACAAATTTCGTATGTCTAAAAATTTTAAATTATATCTAATGGTGGATCTATTCAAGGTGTGGGACCCACACTTAAGTGATGCATCAATTATAAATTTGTTGCTTTGTGCTACGCTCAAGTCTCTTTTGCTCTCTTTTCTATAGTTCAAATTGATTAGTCATATTAATCATGACTATGACCATTTTTTTATTTCATTCCTAACTTTCATCACATTTTAATAATTCAAGCACAGAGAATTTAGTGAGAAATTTCATCAACCTGGGCGCCAATGAGACTAAATTAATGGAGTCTACACTGCAATGCATAACTCAAGAGGTTGTTGAGGTGAAAGCTTTCATAGTCATTTTCAAGATTTATGTGACCTTGTGGCAGGCTTGACTTGCCATAAGTACATAAATTAAAGGATAAATGACGTTGAAGATTCAAAGGATTATTACTGAAATTTTGAGATTGAGTTGCAGAAGCAGAGCTCTAAACAGAGAGAGGTTGCAGCCCACTTCGCTCATTCACTGATACAATATATATATATATATATATATCTGTGATATGACAGATCACAGTTACTGGTTTACACTAAACATAACATATATAAAATTATTGAAGTTTGCTGAAATAAATAAAATCTTCACATACTCTGTTCTTCAATGCTTATGGATCTGGAATCCGCATTATTGCTTTCAGATGTAGGAATGCTAGAGCTGGGATATGATAACACATACTTATCAAACCCTTCATTTTGCTGCAATGCTAGGAGGTCAAAGTTTGAGAAAGCAAGAGACGACAGTGGTGGCAATTGGGCATCACCATTCAAACACTGAACCACTTGCTTCATGCTTGGCCTTAATGCTGGCAATGGATGAGAACATAACAACCCAAGCTCCAACACAAGCTTCATCTCATCCACAATGTACTCATCTCCCAACCTCTGGTCTATGCTATCAAGAACTGTTCCCTTTTTCCAATTCTCTAGCACCCAATCCACCAGCACAATCTGATTATCACCTTTTAACTTGAAGTCTATAGGTCTCCTTCCGCATGCAACCTCTGACACAAAAACTCCAAAGGCAAAAACATCAGTCAGTGTAGTTGGTCTTCCAGTTCTAGCAAGCTCCGGCGCAATATACCCCATAGTTCCGGCCACTTGTGTTGTTTGAGGGTCCATATCATGATCGTAGAGTCTCGCGAGACCGAAGTCTCCTAATTTGCCATTCAATTCGCTATCTAGCAACACATTGTTGGCCTTTATGTCTCTGTGTATTACTACTTGCTCCCAATCTTCATGCAAGTATTGAAGGCCAGAAGCCACTCCTTTGATGATATGCAATCTCTGAGACCAGTTTAGAGCTGGCTTATCGTTGCAATGGAGGAATTCACCAAGGCTGCCATTAGGCATGTAGTTATAGACCAAGAGAAGCTCTCCTTTTCTCCGGCTGTACCCGAGGAGCTGAACCAAGTTGCGGTGCCGGAGCCGGCCTAGTGTTACTATCTCAGCTACGAACTCTCTCATCCCTTGCATTGATTCATGAGATATTCTTTTCACAGCAACCTCAGTATTGGATTTGGGCAGCACTCCTTTGTAGACTTTTCCAAATCCTCCAACTCCAAGAAGCTGTTTGTCCTTGAATCCTTTTGTGGCCGTGAACAAAGTTTTGTATGAGAAACGATGGGGACCATATTGGCGCTCCCAGTCTTCAACCAGCTCTGCAAACTTGATCCTTCTTCTCCTCATAATGATAAACATAACTACTACAACCACGCTTGTTAACAAGACCACGGACCCAACAGCAGTCAACCATATTGTTATCGGATACTTTGCTTTTTCCTTGATTGCTGTATGTTCAGGGAGAGAAGGCAGTGTAGAAATATTTAGAGCTTCAGGTACTAATCCATTCAGCTTAAAACTCCAACCAAGTATGTAGTGATCACAGGCCACAGCAGTGCCTGTGGAAGAAGAGAAACCAACATACATCAAATTGAAAAGAATACTTGATAGGTTGACACCCAAAGACATGAGAGGGGTCTTCGGTTTCATCATCTGGATAGGAGATAAGGTAACATTAAGCTTCATTTCTCCACCATCATAGTCCACCCAAACTTGCATTGGCTCCCCACTTACAAGGCTCAAGTTATGGAACTCACCGGTCCGATCATCAAAGTAGCCAGCATGGTGAGACAAGTTGGAAATCACGCCATTAATATTAATGCCTATGTGGTTAGAGTCGATGTCATACTCAGCGTTAAGGATGGCATCAAACTCAACATCAACATTCCATCAAACTCAACATCAACATTGTAGTTTGATGAACTGCCATTGTTGCTATGATTGAAGAGACTGGAGAAGTTTGAAGTTGGAGCAATAAAGAACTTCATGCCATGGCCATGGTACATTGAATCCTGAGGAATCATGGCAAACACAAAGGTGGTGGAGAAGGAGACGGCCTTACCTGTTGAAGGTTGGAGAAAGTTAAATGATGTTGGATAGATGGCATGTCCCGTTGATTGTTTGGTGTCATTAGTGAGCCTCAAAAGGCCATTTTCAGTGATCGATGCTAGTCCATCCAGTACAAGTTTGCTGCCGGTGAATCCATTGGTGAAGATGAAGCTATCAACAGTGGCCGAAGTTGCTACCTCTGCCATGAGGGCCCATAGAAGAACTAATTTGAGCTGTTGCATCTTCTCTCATCAGTCATCAGCCAAACAGAAAATACAAAGATCAATTAAGTAGGCTGAAATGCAAATTTTAGTGTGACATTTCTTCTCATGCAACATCACAAGGAAAGAAAATAATTTCATTAATGTGTGACTGAGAAAAATTGAGTTTAATTCAGAAACTTAATTCTTATTTGAGTGGATCTGATCAATTGGTGGAATAGAAAATTCGCAGATGATAGCTCATCTTGTGATCAATACCCGCCGAGTGAGACACAGATTAATGAGAGAATACTGAAAAAAGAGCTGGATTTTTCGTTCCACGAAATAGACTCTCATTAAATTTTTATACATGTGTCAAGCTCAGGTCACAATCTAGTACGAAATTATGAAAACTTCGGCCAAAGCCATCCGGTCCATAGGAAAGAAATAGATGATGAGAGTTCGAACTTATGCAGAAGAATTAACTCCATGAAAATTATGGATCCATCACCCACACTCTTTAAGTAATCCAGATGTTTATCCCCTTGTCACACAAATAAAATAAAATAAAAATAAAAGAGCTTTTTTTAATATAGCTGTCATTTTTTTAATTATCAAAATAATTCCGTATGAAATTTATTTATTAATATAGTTTCAAAACAACGTATCAAATCTAGTCATTAGGTGGAAAAAATGAAATGTGGAGCGACGATGCGAAAGTGAAGCCTGTTGACCGACCTGTGGAGCGACGATCCTGGTGGGCGGCCTATTAGTAAGGAGGACAGCGCGGAGGCGACAAAGAGCGGGAGGGGGAAGACGCCGGGCGGAGACCAGATAACTAAGGCTGGATTGTCGTACGCTCAAATAGTCATTCGTCTTCTTCGAAGGAACGCTCCACGACTTCGAAGAGAGGGACCTTGCAGAACATGGACCGGAACGTGAAGGTGGGTGCGAAGCGTCCGAGGTCTCCGTGTGAGGGCGCCTGTGGCTGGTGCTTCCGAACTTCTCATGCTACATCAGAATGCCGGCACCAAGTTGTGTGCCTTAGATGCTCGGGAGTGGGTCATGTTGCTGCGCGGTGCCCGGTGGAAGACAGGAGAAGTCTGAGAAGGCGCAGGCTTCATGTGAGATCGAAACTAGCGAGAAGTAAGGCTGATTCTCCAGGGTTGGGAAAGAACGTGGAAGATAACCTAGACGGGGTGTCTGTTACGCAAAAGGTGCAATCAGGAGGGACTAAACAAGTGGGTAACCATGCGTCTCTTTCCCTTTCTCTCTCGCCGGAGAGCTACGAGCTGAGGGAAGAGCTGGCCAAAGTCACGGTCCTTTCCTTGGTTCGAGGGAACGTTAACGAGGGGAGTGTGCTGGAGGTCATGCCGTCAGTCATTGCCACCAAGATAGCGGGTCCTATCGTGCCGCTGAATGAATCTTCATTTCTAATCCCGTTCGAGAACCGGAATAAAATGAGGGAAGTGGTGAAACTAGGAACGTTTGATGTTATGATCAAGGACGGTAAGTGCACGGTGAACCTTGCTCACTGGATGGCGGAACTCGGGGCATTGGGTCGGGCTGACGGGGATGGACAATGGGTTAAGATCTAGAACCTTCCTTTACACGGTTGGTGCTGGAGTGTCATTGAACGTGTGTTGCGTCCGGTAGGGGAGCTAATTGCACTGTCCAAGATGACGGAGCCACACACGGTTCGTGACGGTTCTGGCGAGGCGTCGGAGGGGAGCAGTGCTTCCGCTTGAACAGGATTTTTCATTCGGGATGCGGAGGTACCTGGTCCTGATCACCGAGGAGCGAGGATCCTTCCCAGTTTTTGATCGGGGAGTGCGGAGGTATGTCCTGAAGGCGGCATCTGAGGAGGAAGGCGGGCAACCGGCGGTGCAACGGTTCACACACTTGGTCTCTAGGGTTGAGAAAGGCAAGCAACCCGAGGACGATGACCTGGCGGGGCAGCAGGGAGGGGATGTTCGGCAAGGGATTTGACTCCTGAGCTTGGGGTGGAGTTGAGGAGCAACGGCGCATCACGGCGGTGCCCGATAGTGGTGTCATCATTCTCTAGAAAGGCGAGATGGCGAGTCGAGGGGACGGGGTTTCTCTTCCATCCCAGGCGTCGGTGGTTGAGCGATGCTCCCACAGTGAGGAGTCTGGCTTTACGCAGCAGGGGTTACCGCCGGTTGAGCGTTGCTCCCGTGGTGGCTAGACGAGGGGAGGTCCCAGACCTGTGGTTAACCAGGGTCGGACCGATGGTTCATGCGCTCTACCGGGGTCTCAGGGGGTGGCTCAGATATCCGAGAGAGTTAGGGTGAATGATAGAGACAAGGCGAAGGTGCAGGGCTCGATGGACAAACGTGTCCAGCGATGGAGGGTTCGCACACCAGCGTCGCATGTTACTGGGCAGGGTGCTTCATGTGTCATGATAGGAGAGGTTGAGGATGTCGTGATCCAGGAGAATGTTGGGTATGAGGTTGCTGGGTCGGTTAATACCAGGGTTTTAAACGTTGGGAATGGGGTTGTTGGGGTCTGAGGCGGCACGCCATGTGAATCATGGTTTGAGTTAACCAGCGTAGGTGTTTAATGCTGGGTATGTAATGGGAAAATCTGGGCCGCTAGTGGGCCAAGCTGAGATCTTGGATGGGCCAGGGGAGGCTGGTGGATCCTCTGGGCCTGTGATGGTCCAAAAGAGGGTGTACTCATATGTATCTCCAGGTGGGCCCAAATTGGATCCGGTTGCTGAGGTAGTCGGTCATCAATTGGGCCGGGGTTTGGACACTTTGTATGCTGGTGAGGAAAGTAGGTTTGAGGATCCATTGCTTTGGGAGGTACATTCGGCTTTGCAAGCGCCTTCTGTCCTTATGGGGCCTAAAGTGGCCCATGAACTAGGGGGGCACAGATGGGGATCACTCAAAATCTGGACCGGAACCTATTAGGGTGGCTGGCCTTGGAGATATTGTTATCTCATCTCAGGTGAATTTTGAAGACATTTTAGTGAAACCAGAAGCGATGCCGCCAGCAGGTTTTACATGGAAAATTCTCTAAAGGAGTGTGGGCTCTTTTTCTTGGGAATGTTGGTACGAGGGTGGCATCGGTTGCCGTGCCAAGTGATCCGAATCTAGGGGACTCGCGGTCTGCAGATATTATCTCTTCTGATCTAGAAGGGGATTCAGATGACTCGGCTTCTGAATTTGAAAGAAACCTTCGGGAACTCTTGACGGGGTTTCAAGGTAGTAGCATGGTGGGCAGTCTTGATCCCCCGAAGATCTCAAGGAGAAGCGAAAGGCAAAAGAAACTGTTGTCAAGATTTACCGAAGAGGCTGGTTTCATTCCCGAACCGCCGAGATCAACTAATAAGAAATTGGTACAAGATGGATCTTCAAAAGGTACTTTTTCCAAACCTCTCCTTTTATCATATTGGTCTAATGCACAATTGTCTAGCTACTATAATGATTGTGGTGTTGTTTTCACTGAATCGGCTAGCGATTGCTTGAATAGTATGCGTTCATTAGAAATAGCCCGTTCCTCTCAGGTGCTTGGTCAGGCGGAGACCTCTGTTGAGGTCCGCGTGTCTGAAAAGTGTTCATGAATATTATCACCTGGAATGTTAGGGGGTTGGGGAGACCTGCAAAACGATTTCTTGTCAAAGATTTCCTTTCTCTCCATTTTGTTGAGGTGTGTTGTTTGCAAGAGTCCAAATTAGAATCGATCTCCCAATCTACGTGGAGAGAGATAGGGGGTCCTAAACTGGATCAGTTCGTCTTCGCTCCAGCTAAGGGGACGGCTAGAGGTATGATCATAGGGTGGAGCGGTGTCAACTTGGTTGGAAAGCTGGAAAAGGTGGGGGTTTTTAGTCTGACTGTGGAGTTCCGTGACAAGCGGGATAATTTCATTTGGCGGTGTACTTCGGTTTATGGTCCTATGGTGAGAACTCTTAAACGTAGTTTCTGGGAGGAACTGCGGAGTTGTGGGGGTGATCCGCTTATACCTTGGGTTATTTGTGGTGATTTCAACGCCATTTTCTCGGTTGAGGACAAACCTTCGGGAGCTCATAACCTCCAAGAGATTTGCAATGTGAACCGGTTTAAATGAGACTTGCAGTTATGTGAACCACCAGCGGTTGGTAGGAGATTCTCTTGGACAAATGGGCAATTGGACCCAATTTGGGTGAAGTTGGATTGTTTCCTGGTGAATTGCCCTTGGTCTGACAGGTTTCCTCGTATGCTGCAAAAAAGCCTCCCAAGGCTGGGTTCAGACCATGTTCCAATTAGACTCGAACTGGGGGATCATTTCTCTTCGCCTAGGACATTCAGGTTTGAGGAAGTTTGGGTTACAACTGATGGGTTCCAGGAGATGATTCAGCTGTGGTGGGAAGACATGACTCCTACGGGTTGTGGGGCCTTTGTGATTTCTAAAAAGCTGGCAGGGCTTAGAGAGCGGCTAAGGGAGTGGGCTAAGGAGAGTTTTGGGTCTATCAAACTCAAAAAGTTGAATTTGTTACAAGAGTTGGAGAGCTTGGACATCATTAAGGAATCCAGGTGTCTTTTGTCTAATGAAGTTGCCTCCGAGCAACACCTCTTGAAATCGCGTGAGAATATTCGTAAACAAGAGGAAATTTACTATCGCCAAAGATCCAGGCTCCAGTGGTTAAAAGAAGGTGATGGTAATACGAAATTTTTTCATGCGGTGGCAAACGGAAGAAAATGCAGGAATCTGATTCCTGGTCTAAGTCAGGATGGAAGATTAGTTTCGGATCCGAGAGGAATTGGGAGGATTTTCGTGTCTCGTTTTCAACAGCAGTTTGGTAGTAGGCGGTCATCACATTTCAAAGTGGATCTTCCCAAGCTTTTGTCACTCAAGCAGCAGGTGGATCTGGGCAATTTGGATCACCCTTTCACTAGGGATGAGATCAAAGAGGCGGTATTCAGTTTAGGGGGGGATGAAGCTCCTAGACCGGATGGGTTCCCAATCTTGTTCTTCAAACAATCGTGGGAGACTGTTAAGGAGGACATTTTTAAACTTTGTGAGATTTTTATTATGGTAGAGCTAACTTGGAAATGATTAATTGGGCGAACATTGCGCTCATTCCCAAGATGGAGTCGCCGGAACATCCTGGGGACTATAGACCTATCAGTCTGATCAACTCGTCACTCAAAATTCTTTCCAAGATTTTGGCCACTCTGTTGGGAAAAGTTATGGATAAGCTGGTGGACCATGCTCAATCAGCCTTTTTGAAAGGTCGTTGCATTCTGGATAATGTGGCTACTACGAAGGAACTGATTTTTAGTATGAAGAGGAGAAGACTGCCTGGGTATATCCTGAAAGTTGACTTTGCTAAAGCTTTCGACCTTGTGGATTGGGAATTCCTTCTAGAACTTCTCAAGGCCAGGGGTTTCGGGGACAAGTGGCTGGGCTGGATTGAAAATATTCTCTCTTCTACCAAAGCTAATGTCTTGGTTAATGGGTCGCCGAATGGTTATATCCGCTATCACAAAGGATTGCGTCAGGGGGATCCTTTATCTCCATTGTTGTTCATTCTGGTCACTGATGCGCTCAGTTTGATGTTTAACCATGCCCTGGAATCTAAGGTACTGGTGGGAGTGCCTTTGGGTTCCTTTAAAACCAGATGTAACCTCCATTATGCGGATGACTTGCTTATTTTGACCTCAGGTGGTCTAGAGGATCTCAGAATTGTGAAACTCATTTTGTATATCTTTGAGGGTATGTCCGGCTTCCAGGTAAATTTTTCCAAGACATGTCTGTTCTCGGTCTGCTCGGGTGTGGTTCCTGAGGAAACAGCGGTTTTAAGCTTAAACTGCGCAACTAGGCTTCTTCCGGTAACGTTCTTGGGCATTCCTATCTCTGGGGGAAGACCGCGCAAGCAAGACTGGGAGGGGCTCATTGCGAAAGTGCGTCATCGTTTGTCCTCCTGGAAGTGTAGACAGCTTTCTCTCGGAGGTCGGCTTACGTTGGTGAATTCAGTTTTTTCTGCAATTCCAACGTATTGGATGTCTATGTTCCGTTTACCTCTTTGGGTCATAAAAGCCATTTATAGGGTTCGCATGGACTTTCTATGGTCGGGGCCGGATATTGACAAGCCAGGGTGTAGATTAGTGAGCTGGAAGATCTTATGCCGCTCCCGGGAACAAGGTGGTTGGGGTATCTTGGACCTGCATAATTTCAACCAGGCGCTGTTAGGGAAATGGTGGTGGAAACTCTTGACTAACCTTAATTGGGAAGGGTCTGAGGTGATTCGGTTTAACTACGGAAATTTGAATTGGAACTTGTTCCCGCACACTCGGGGGAGGATTTCATTTTTCTGGAGAGGTGTGTTGAGTGTGCTCCCTCCCATGCGATGCTGTATTGATAGTGTTGTTAATTCCGGTACTGAAACCCTTTTTTGGAAAGACAGATGGTGCATGGGCAGGGCTCCTATGTATATTTGGCCTGAACTTTTTAGCCTGAGTGCTCGGCAGAATGCGACGTTTAATGAGTTGGGTCACCTACTGGAGGAGCAGCCTTTTTGCGAGGAGTATATTATACAAACTCGGGAAAAATGGAGGTCAAATGGGACAGAGGAGAAGGATATAAAGAGATGGTCTCTTATTGGCAACGGTGTGTTCTCGGTGAAATCGCTCTACAATTTCATGAACGACGGGGGCTTGAGGTGTGAATTATAAAAATTCTTTTGGAAGAGCACATGTCCCAAAAAGATTAATATGTTCAACTGGTTGGTCTGGAAGAACCGCATACTATCATTAGAAAACTTGGCGAACAGGCAATGTAACACCCTCCCAACTGCTACATGTGTCTTGTGCCATGCTGGTATTGAATCTGTCGATCACCTGTTTCTTCAGTGTTCATATGCTAGGGAGGTGTGGGGTTCCTTGTGCAGGATGCTGCATTTGCCTGAACCCCGATTTCTATTAGGGATCTTTGGCTAGACTGGCGAGGTTCGATGAGACCGGTTCTTCGTCACTCTGTGGACCTAGTGATTAAGGCGTTAGTTTGGTCTATCTGGCTAGCACGCAACGATAGAATTTTTAATGCTAAAATTCTCTCTGCACACTGCACGTTTGTAAGTATTAATCATATGATTCTATCTTGGCTCGATGCTCTTGCAGATAACGCTAAGACGAAGATGGCAGATACCGTGACTGCGGTCAGGCGTAGCCTTGAGTTCGTTGGTCCGGAGAGACAGATGAACAGTGAGGCGGCTACTGCCGAGGAGGCACTTGAGCATACTGAGGAGTAGATCAGTTCCTGTGTTGTGGTCCGGAGGATGACCTTTATCCTCAGGTGGTCTGTTTTGTCAGCTCTTGTTTCACTTCTGGTGGTGTGAGCATTTTTTTGTTGATCTTGTTAGGTGTCCGTGTTCGTGCCTCAGCTCTTGTATCACTTCCGGTGGTGTGAGCGTTTTGTTGGTCTTTTGTTGGTGTCCATATTATTTACTTTTATTTCAATCGAAATGGTTTATCCACCTTTTCAACAAAAAAAAAAAAATAAATCTAGTCATTACTTATGTGTGGATCTTTTAAAATAACTAATACACTGATTTTTTTTCATAAACTCCTTTCTCTTTAAAAACAATTACAAAAGTAAAATATTTTTTTACCTTTTTAAATAATTTTGAGTTATTATTAATTCTTTTAAAAAGTTATTTTTTCAACCGCATTTAATTTGGAAAAAATGTGTCATTATTATTATTGTTGTTTACATCTTCCTTTCATAAGGCATTTTTTTTTATAAATTATAATACCTTTCAACATGTATATATTTGTAAAATCACAATTATATTAAAATAGTAACATTATTATTAGTAAAATATGAGTTATTTTGCATGTTTTTTAAAATATATTTATGGTTTAAATTATTTTAAATTATTTATTTTGGCAACTTGTACATGGAGTAAAGATGGTTCCATCTATAGGACCGACCAAAGATCAGACGTAGACCTATACACATAGATAGAAAATCTGATCCATTTAATTTATGCTTTTTATGCGAATAACCCAAATATTATAGAATTAAGAAATATATAATGTAAAAAAATGATGGATGTATTTGATCATTTTTTATTTGTACTTGAATATAATTATTGTTATTTAAATTATAAACAAGTTATTCAACCAAAATAATAATAAAAATGATAATAAAAATAAAAAATAAAAAATAGTAACAATAATAATAATAATTTTTCAAAATAATTATTATTTTAAAAATTAATAATAACTCAAAAAGATTTAAAAAATTTTACTTTTGTGATTATTTAAATAATTATTACGTTAATAATAATAAGATGTATAAATAATAATAATAATAATAATAATGATAATAATAATAATAATAATAATAATAATTGTAATAGTAATAGTAATAATAACAACAACAATATATATTTTCAAAATAAATGCGGTTGAAAAAAATATATAATTTTTTAAAAATTAGTAATAATTTAAAAATTGTTAAAAAAACACTTTATTTTTGAATTTTTTTTTAAAGAGAAGGGTGTTTATGACAAAAAAAAAAAAAAAGCGAATATCTTATTATTTTTAAAATGTCCATTCGTCACTTAGTTGATGACTAGGGTTGATGTGATATTTTGAAACAATATTTGTGAAAATTTCAAGTGAAATTATTTTAACAATTAAAAAATAAAAAAGGGTTATATTGAATAAAGAAACTTTGTTAGCACAGCCAATGTAAAAATTCGTCAAGCAATGGATTTAGCATTGCTGAAGGATCTCCCACAAACTTCTTTAATTTTGAGACATGAAACACATTATGTAGTCTAACTGTATCTAGGAGTGCTAATCTATAGGCAACTGCACCCAATTTCTCCAGGACTTGGAAAGGCCCAAAGAAACAACGAGACAATTTAACGGAGGATCTTCGCGCCAAAGAGGATTGCCTATACGGCTGCAGTTTAAGCCAAACACAATTACCAATATTAAACTGAATGTCTGTCCTCCCTGCATTTGCTTGATCCTTCATTCGCTACTAGGCAGGCAATAAATTGGCGCACAACGTTGCAATCAAGTCAGTTCGGTAAGTGAGGATGTCATCCACAGCAGCCACTGTAGAAGAACCTGTTAAATAATCAACCAATGATGGTGGTGTGCGACCGAATACCGCTTCAAAAAGAGACATGCCAATCGCCGAGTGTCATGCTATGTTGTAATGCCACTCTGCCCATGGCAAGAATCAAGCTCACTGATGAGGGTTGTCGCCAGTGAAGCACCGGAGGTAATCCTCCAAGTATCTATTGAGTACCTCGGTTTGGCCATCCGTTTGCGGATGGTAAGCACTACTCGTGGAAAGCAATGTATCGTGAAGGCGAAATAATTCCCGCCAGAATCCAGACATGAACACCGGATCTCGATCGGACACAATCTACGCGAGAATGCCATGTAATTTGATAACATCTCTTATCATAATTTCAGCCACTTGCAATGCTGTGAAGGAGGAAGCCAACGCGGAAAAGTGAGCGTGCTTAGACAGTCTATCAACGACCACCATAATGGTCCTCTTTCCAGTCGACTGTGGTAGACTCGTGATAAAATCCATCGAAATGGAAATGTCAAATTTGTCCCTGTATCAAAAGAGGCTGTAGAAGTCCTTGTGGTGCCCGATTAAATGGTTTGGTGGCCTGACAAATAGTGCACTTGGATACAAAATTCTTCACTAATTCCCTCAATGTCGGCCAGAAGAAAACACTGGCGATCCTGGACAAGGTCCGTTGTATCATTGCATGCCCTCCCGTTGGAGTGATGTGAAATTCAGCCAACAGGAGAGGTTGGAGTGCTGTCCTGAATCACTTGTAACCTCTGATAGCATCTTCAATGTATCCTTATGAGAAGCATAGTCGCCACGAATAGCATCCCAAAGAATTGGGTAAGGTCTTGTCTCCGATAACAAGGCATGGCATGATACACTAGACATTCTTAACAAAGCATCAACAGGGCCATTGAGTACCCCCGATTTATATTCTATATCGAAGTCGTGTCCAACCAGTTTACAGAGTCATCGCTGCTATTCTGGTGTTTAGACCGTTTGATGAAGCAGAGCACGGAGACTCCGATGGTCTATTTAAACAGTGAAACGTCGGCCCAACAGGTACTGTCTCCCCTTCTTAACTGCCTCCATAATGGCAAACATTTCACGGGCATAAGTAGAGGATGCTTGCAATCTGGAATTCAATTGTTTGCTAAAATAAGCAATTAGATGTCCCTTCTATAACAGGATCGCACCCACCCCTGTTCCTGATGCATCAGTCTGGACAATAAAAGGAATGTTGAAGTCTGGCAATTGAAGAACTCGGGTATGCATCAACGCCTCCTGTAATCGTTTGAAAGCCTGTGTAGTTGATGTTGTCCACACAAAAGCATCCTTCCGGAGCAGGTCTGTTAAAGGAGCTGCAAAGGGAGGAATAGTAGGGAACAAATTTCATGTAATATCTGCACAACCCAAGGAATCCTCGCAGCATCTTAACATTATGGGGAATTGGCCAGTTCTGTATTGTTTGGATTTTGTCCTGGTCGATAGCCACTACGTCGGCAGAAATGATGTGGCCTAAGTTACCCAGAGTAGTGCATCCGAATTCACACTTGGAGAGCCTCGCGAACAGCTGATGAACCTGTAATTGGGTAAAGACCTCGTGAAGGTATTGTAGATGTGATTCCCAATCGGGACTGTAAACAAGGATATCATCAAAGAAAATCAATACAAATTTTCTTAAGACAGTCCAAACGGCATCACCAGGAATTCAAAGTGGCCGTCATGTGTCCGGAAAGCATTCTTCTCAATGTCACTTAGATGGATTCGGACCTTATGGTACCCCGTATGGAGGTCCGGCTTGGAAAAATGCGAGCACCGGTGATCTCGTCCAAAAGCTCTTCCACTGTCATAATAGGAAACCGATCTTTAATAGTCACTGCATTTAAAGCTATGTAATCAACACAGAAAAGCCAGGTATCGTCCTTTTTCTTAATGAGTGGCACCTGGGAAAAGAACGGATGTGCTCGGCCGGATGATCCCATCTGCGAGCATGTCCCCTACCAACTTTTCGATCTCCGATTTTTAGAAATGAGGATACCGATATGATTGGACATTCACAGGTGCAACTCGGGGTAATAATGGTATGCTGTGGTCTTGTGCTGACTGGCGGTAACCCCTTCGGAATTCTGAAAATACCCCAAACTTATGAAGCAAAGAAGAGATGCCGTTGTGGAAGACGACAGGTGCGCTAGCACCAATCTTCGGGTTTAGGTCAGTATTAACGGATTCCACTGTTAATTGGAAGAAATGCATTTGCACCAGATTTGCGAATTGAAGCTGGACGCGCCACATCATATTGAATTGGGCTGAGTCCATTTAACCTGATGCAATTTCCCTGGTGTGTAAATTCCATCCACAATTTATCATAGTTGAATAGAATCGGGCCCAACTACCTCATCCACTAGACGCCCAACACAACATTTGCACCGTAGATCGGTAACAATATCAGATCTACGGTGAATGATGCGTCACCTATGATGAGCTTCACCTCTGGACATTCGCCACCACATAAGAGCGCGTCGCCGTTGCCAACAGTGACGCGCATATAAGCAGACGGTTGCACAATCAAATTCAGGTGGGTGGCCAAACGAGATTGAATAAAATTATTCGTCGAGCCCCCCATCCACGAGCACGATGACATCCTGGCCATTGATGGATCCCACGAGCTTTAGTGTAGAATGGATGAGTTTCCCCATCAGTGCATGAAATAAAATAGAAGGGAGGTCGGTGCTCAATGGTATGTTGGGTTCACTGTCCACCGGAATAATTGGCACGACGTCCGGTGGAGGATCCTTTTCCGGTAAGTGTGTGCCCTCTCCCGAGTCATCCTGCTCAATCATCAAGCAAAGAAAAAAAGCGGGGTTGCATTTATGACCTGGAGTAAATTTGGAATCGCAGTTGAAGCATAGGCCCTTCACCCTCCTGGCAACCATCTCCATCAGCGTTAAACGTTTGATCGGCAGTGTAGCAAACCGGTGAACAATAGATGGGTGAACCAGTGCTGATGGCCGGGGAAACATTGGCCGACTCATAGCCGATCACGCGGTGGAGAATTTGTCCTCCACGAGCTTTGCCATGCCAACCACATCATGGAGATTTCTCGGTTTAAGGATACAGAGCTCACACTGGATATCTTCTCTAAGGCCCAACAGGAAGCAATTGAGTAGGCTTCTCTGGCTTAGATCTGTAATCCGAGTGGAGAGACTCTCGAATTCTTCAAGGAATACCATGACAGAGGATATATGCTTTAGCTTAAATAGAGAAGCTTCATGGTTCACAAATAAAGACGGCCTGAAACGCAATTCCAGCTTCCTGACGAAATCGTCCCATGGAGACAGTTGGTCGGTTGAGTAAAGCCACTGGAACCACTGCCGTGCCGGTCCGGTCATATAGAAAGCCGCCATGGCAGGACGTTGATCTGTGAGGATTTGATGTAAAAAGAAGTAATGGTTAATTTGAAATAACCATCCTGGGACGTCTTTGCCGGAGAACATCGGAACCTCGACCTTAGGTGGATGGGGTGGGAACCCCGATGTGTTGGAATGGAGGGATGAAGGTAGTAAGGGTGATGATGAAGGAAGTGGAGTAATTGGGTTAGATGAGGGTAGTGGCAGTAATGATGGTTGGCCTGATGAGAAAGGTGATGCCGAGGTAGAGGATGCCTTGTCGAGATATTGGAGCTTCACCATCATCTCTTCCATAACCGTCTGTTGGGCAACAAGAGAGCTTCGGAGGATGTCAAAAGAGTCAGAGTGGGATTTCGGTAAGAGATCAAACGATTCAGAATGTTGTTGAACCGTAGAACAGAGTGAATCAATCTTGGAGAAGATGGAGTTGTGACCAGGGACTGAACCAAGGGGGGGCTAGCAGGGGCTTCAGCCCCTCCCGACACCGGCAAGGTTTTTTTTTATTTGACCGGAAAACATAGAAGTTATAGAACCATGCAAACCATCCCCCCCTTCGGCCATGCCAGCCCTGCCAGCAACCTCTCATCCACCTTGATAATCACTACATAGATACTAAAGACCATGAGGAAGAACTTTTGTATTCAACTCGACCTCAAAAAACATTTGTACAAGTCGGGATAATTCATGGAAGATGAGATGTTCAAAGGAAAAGCAGAAAACCAACCAAGTTTGAAACTATGCTTTTATAATTTACGAAACTTCAGAATGCGAAATGAAACTGGTGCATTGAGAGCATGAGTCAATTGCATTCTGGTTAAACCAAACCAACTAATATTACCTCGAACTAATGTGCATCCATTTGATGATCTCATCCTGGCCGTTCATTGGAAAACTAATTTTGACTCTTAAGGTTGCCTCGAACTTAAACCAATCATCTTGATGAAATTAATCTCAGCCGTTCATTCTTTCTTTATCAAAACTAACCAACATTCAAACATTTGAAAGGTCAGTTTTACCTTTTAATCAAAATCTATTTGCAGATTTCAAAATATTCAAAATTTCAGCTTTGCTGCTTCTTCAACCTGGCTGCTTCTACACTGCATGCTCTCTACTTTTCACTGAGTATGTATATTTTAGTATTTATTTTTTTTAATTATTGGATCATACAATCAATGATCAAGTATTACTTCTTATTGAAAATGAGAGAATGAATGTATTAAATTTATGGGTGAAATAAATATAACATGAATGATAAACTTCATTTTTATAAATATGCCTATAATGTGTTTGATTAAATGCCTTGATGAGTTAAAATGTTGAAAATATCAAATATCAAATATTAATATGTATCATAATGTATATATGTATAAGTAAATAATGTTTAGTGTTAAATCTATATAGTAAAATGCATAACAAAATAGGTTTCAATAAGACTAGCTATACCACAGGTTTCATATTCATAGAAACATAAATATTCATTAACACATAATAAAATTGGATTCAATGACGTAACAAAATTGGTTTTATAAGACAAATTCAATCATTTAGATGCATTAATGTTATGTTTTTTTGTAATTGTCTTAATTAAATGTCACAATATCGCACTATTTTGTATCGAATACAATTTATGTTGACTGAAAAAAAAAATTTAACATTTTGCCCTCAGCCCTCCCCCCCCCCTTCAATAAGTCCTGGTTCTGTCTCTGGTTGTGATGAGCGAGTTGGTCTATCATGGATGATAGTTGCTCATCAACGGCGCGTGCTCGTGTCATCATTCTGTCCGTCATGGATCAATGAAAGCACCAATTGATGGGAGATCTGTGGAACTTCAAAGGATTTGGCTGGAGGTTTTCTTAGAAGAGATGAGAAGTAGAGGAAGAGAGGAAGAGAAGAGAATATAAGATGAAGGAAGAGCGGAGAAGAAGATTGATTTACTGTCAAGATGCCTTTCATTTCATTCAGGATTCCCTTTATAGGCGAATCATTACAAGTTTGTAACAAATTCATAATAATTTGTGAGTTGGCATTCTCTCGATCATCTTGTATGCCAGGACACGCTGTCATTCAATAACAACCTCCTTACTAATGTAATCCTTACATACAAGTAATTTCATTTGGTAATATAATCATTGTATTTAATATGCTTCTTTCCTTGATTCTGGCGAGTGCTTTTCCTGGTACCCATCCCGCACCTGTTTGTTAATTCTGGATCCATGTTTCCCTTTGCAACATGCACCCAGTGTGTGTTCACATATTCATTATAATAGTTTAAATATGTATGTTTTAACTATTTAAATTATTTATTGACGTAGCTAATCTATCTATGTGATGTATGTTGGTTGTTGGCCGTAACAAGTTGTGGTTCTTCGAATCTTCATTTTCTTAATTCTAAGCCATACATTTTTCTTGATATTATTGTTATCTTGTTGGATTTAGTCTGAGTGTACATATGTATATAACTTCTGATAAACTTGTTTATTTATTTATTTTTAATTGAATTGAACTTAAAGAGAAAGGGATATATGCACATGCATGTTAGTATGTTTGGTATTTATGTGTCAAGAAATTAATTAAAACAATAGATGTCAATTGAATTTTGGAATATTCTCTCTATTATTCTTTCCTTGTGAGGTTGATAGGTTAATTTTTTTGATAAATCACTCAACTTTGTCGAAATATCGGTTCTTTCATGAATTTTTGGTTTTGTTTAAAGTCTTCACTAAAAGTCATTAGCAATTTTCACAAACAAGTCACTCGGTGGATTAATATTGTCATTTTCACTGACGTGGCGACCGAAAAAAACCCAATCGACAGCCTCCACGTCGCTAATGACAATGTTAATCCATCGAGTGACTTGTTTCATGAAAACTGAATGACTTTTAGTGAAAGCATTTTGAAACAAACCAAAGTGCTGAAAGCAAACCGATATTTCGACAAAGTTGAGTGATTTATCAAAAAAATTAACCGAGGTTGATATATATACTGTCGATCTCTAGAATGAGAAAATTAGTAACTTGTTATTTATATGGAAAAAAATTAAAATAAATTGTAAAGACTGATTAATAAGATGATATATACACATTTTTACTAAACACCAGAGTCAAATTTAATGTGCCAATATTATTTATCAGATGAAATGAATGATTGTTAATTCATGAAAATTCAGTACATACTATACAATGTTTGAATTGTTATATAATCATATTATATATATATATATATATATATATATATATATATATATATATATATATATATATATATATATATATATATATATATATATATTTCAAATATGATTGATATATATACATCCTTTTAAATCTTATATTATTGCATAGGATGGTATTTAAATTATTAATTTATGCTATAATTTGCTATTTGAATGGTTAGAAGCTGTGTAGTATACTTTATGTAAATCTCATAGCTAGGCACCCTTTTCCAATATTCTGTAAAAGCTCAGATATTATAATATTTAACAGTTGAATTCGCTTGTATGCACTATTTTCCTCATTTTAAAATCGGACACTATTCAATCTCCTATCCTTGATTTTTTTTTTTATTATTATTTTCTTCTCAAATTCCCAATCAACTATTCTTTAATTGGGAAGTTTGTTTCAAAAGATTTTTTAATATATATATATATATATATACTTCTCCAACATATCTTAAATCAGACCTTCTCTTTTCAATATATTATCTTAATTAATTCTTAATTCGTAAACATGAAAAAATGGACAGATCAAGAAGATGATCAAATTACGTAAAGAAGAGATAAAAGAATAATAGAGTTAATATTTTTAAAATTCAATGCACATCCCTTGTTTTCTTGACACATATATATACCAAACTAGCAAACTTCCATGCATCACTTTCACTTAAAGTTGAATATTTCTACAAAAACAAATATACAAGTCTAAAAGAAATAATATATGTACAAACACTCAGAGACTAAATCTAACAAGATAAGCATGATAACAAAGAAACATGCATGGCTCAATACTAAGAAAATTCAGATTCAATGAACCACAACTTAACATGGGGATAAAAATCAAAATAAGAAGTTACTGGTCATTCTAAGCAACTTCCTTTTTCTAATCTAAGTCTTCTAGTCAATCAAACCATCCATTTTTTTCCAAGATTAAAACCTAATCTACATTCTATATAAACCTCAGCATATATAGAACACACCATCTTGCACCATTAAACCAACCAAAAAAAAACCCTAACCCTAAATGTGCTCCATGGCCATCTCTAAGCTTGCACTATGCTTGGCATGCATCATGGTACGTCTAGCCATGACAAAACAAACCCTAGCACAAAACTCAGCTCAAGACTTCATCAATCCTCACAATTCAGCTCGTAGCGCAGTCGGTGTCGGTCAGGTGACATGGGATGCCACCGTCGCAGCCTATGCTCAGAACTACGCCAACCAAAGGATTGGTGACTGTCAGTTGGTCCACTCCGGCGGCCCTTACGGTGAGAATATCTTCTGGGGCTCCGGAGCTGAGTTCACGGCGGCAGACGCTGTGAACTCTTGGGTGTCGGAGAAACAGTACTATGATTATGCTAGCAACACTTGCGCTGCCGGAAAACAGTGTGGGCATTATACTCAGGTAGTGTGGAGGAGTTCGACGAGCATCGGTTGTGCTCGTGTGAAGTGCAACAGTGGTGCCATCTTCATCATTTGCAACTATAAGCCGGCCGGAAATATCGTTGGCCAGTGGCCTTATTGAAGGATTAGGGTTTCAAAGAAACATGCTGCATGAATTAATTATATAAGTGATACCAAGAATGAGGCATGCATATGTAAGGGCTTTGATTATGATAAATAAATGAGAGTTTCTTTAATATATATATATATATATATATATATATATATATATATATATATCTGTGTGTGTGTTAAAATACTAGATATTTACTCAATTCCCATATTGGCAGGATGAGGGCATATGAACCGCTTGTCCCTTGTATGCATGAATGTGCAAACCCGACCTGATTGTATATGTTTTTGTCACACTTATCAAAAAATAATAAAATAATAAAATAAATGATATTTACTCATCGCAAGAAAAATTAAATTATAATTTTTTTATCTTAAATTTTTTTTTTAAAAAAAATGATAATGATGAATCTATGCTTTCATATAATTGGTTAGTTTTTTTTCATTCATGTAGGTGTGTATGTATAAGCAAATCAATAAAGTTTTTTTCAAATATTTATAAACAATTATGAGTTTTGTGATTGAGAAATAATTACTTGAGGAGCTTGTGCTTTTGATTTTTGAGTTCTTTTTAATTAAATATATCTAGTCAAATAAGAAACTTCCTTGGGAAGCGAAAATGGACGAAACTCTAATCAACAAGGTAATTTATTTAAAATTAAAATAATATTAAAAAGTCATACTTAAAAATTAGTCAATATACATCAAAATTTGGGTGACTATAGCGAAATATATATACAATTAAGAAAAAAAGACAATGAAGTTACATGAGAAGACATGAAATTTTATAGATATATTATATGAAAATATATTAAATTGGGAAGAGATGTATAAAAATGCCTCATATTATATATATATATATGTGAGAATATTCAAACAATACTGTGTACCAAGAGAAGTGCAATTAATAAAAATGATGTAAGGCTCAAAGTGGATATCCAAACTTGTGGAAAAAAAACAGAAGACTATTTTCTTAAATTTAACATCCATCTTCACCTATAAACATCAATTTTTATCTATAAATATCCCAAAAAAGAATAACAAAAGAGAGCTCTAACCATAACCCACACCCTAACCCTAATATCTTCAAGCATGGCCTTTCCCAAAAAGTTTGCTTTCTTCTTGGCATGTATCAGGATTCTAGCCATGGCTGACAAAACCCTAGCTCAAAACGAACAAGGAGCCTACCTCGGAGGCCAGAACCAAGCTCGTAAAGAGGTCAATCTCGATCCACTGATATGGGATGATGACGTGGCTTCTTATGCTCAGAATTACACCAACCAAAGGATCAGTGATTGCAGGTTAATCCACTCTCATGGGCCTTATGGCGAGAACCTCTTCTGGGGGTCTTGGACTGGGTACAATGCATATGATGCTGTGTATTCATGGGTCAATGCAGAAAAACCATATTATAACTACACCAGCAATACCTGCCAAGAAGGGAAGGTATGTGGACATTACACACAAGTAGTTTCAAGAAGATCAATTAGAATTGGGTGTGGTCGAACAAATTGTTACAATGGTGGCGTCATCATGTGCTGTAGCTATGACCCTCCAGGGAATGTTGTCGGAAGACGCCCATATTGAAGGCTTATTATAACTTGCATGTATCCATGCATGCACGTATGAATTAATATGATATCAAGAATAAGATGGTTTAAAGTGTTATTAGAGTAGCATCTTGCTTGCATGCATGCATTTACTCATGGATATAAAGAATAAATGATGGTTTAAAGGGTTATTTTAGAGTAGCATCTTGCATGTTTGCATTGATGCTTTTACTTATGAATAAGACATCAAGAGTAAGATGTTTTAAATAAAGCTTTCTTATTGAATAAATTAATGAATTAATCTCTCTCTCTCTCTCTCTCTCTCTCTCTCTCTCTCTCTCTCTCTCTCTCGTGGTGTGCTGTTAGATTTATAGAGCCAAACGCATGCATTAATTCAGTTAGTTTTCTTAGATCTTTACTCGACTTATATATCAGCCTATCATCCTGCGTGCATGCATATATATATATATATATATAACTATATATATGTATATATTAGAAAAAATTGGGGAGTCCTTGTAAGTGTCAACTAATTAAACTTAAACTGTAACACTTGTACTTGTGTAGTCTTGGTGGACGTGCAAGATGGTTGGGCTGGAGTTGAGATAAGGTCGAATTTGTTTTATGTTTTTTTTATTTAAAAAAAACATGTTTATTTGAAGTTTATCGAATTTAACTTATACTAATCAAAATATATATTTTAAGATTTTAAAAATATCTGTATTAAATGACAATTTAATTATTAATCAGTTTTTAATATAAGTTAATATATAGAGTAGATAATATATCTCCCAACCAAGAAATATATATGGAGAAAACACATAAGCAAATCAAACATTCTTGTGTACAATTTTATTTTAGGTGCATAAAGTCTGCATTTCATACCATATATGCACATTAAGATAAATTAAACAACTTAATCTAGTTAATATGATTTGACCCATTAATTAATGACAGTAAAAAATTCAATTTCTTTTAAGACTGGGTTTTTCATAAATATCTGGAAGAAAATTTATGCTTAGAAATTTTGAAGAAAAAATTCAAAGAAAAGCTCCTACTTTATATATGATTTGTTCTAGAGCATACCATTTTCTTAATTATCAAGTCATATGTCTAGCAAATTATTCACAAAATCTTAATTTCTTGATGGAAACGTTAATTATTTTGTATATTTATGTCTATATTGTGTTCGTTACTAACATGAGTATCCCTACAAAAATAAAAAAAATTGATTACATATCTTGTAAAAATTATATTCATTAATTATGTACTTTGCTAACAAAAAGCTAACTAAAAAATTCTATAGAAAAACTAAATGATCATTTATCCTTTCTCACCAATCTTTGGACATGAAAAAAGAGAAAACAAATAATAAATATTTTTTTCATAAAATGTGTAAGTGCATTTTTAATAAAAGTGTATTTGGCTTTTATGAGAATATATTAGTAATTATCTATTTTTATAGGGGTATGCTGGTAATTTTCTCTTATGACTTTTGTTATTTTTCATTTGATAGGAAATGTTATTTATGATTACCATATATATAAAGAGAGAGAGATTATTATTTCAAGGCTCTACGTTTTTGGCACAATTTATCCGACATGCATGGCCCATGCACTTGACGTAGAGCCTTGTCCAGCTGCTTTCATTAAACCAAAAATGTGCCACACGTTTGAAGCAAAAGCATGCCACAATGACAAAGTTGTACGAACTTATGAAACAAGGCCATGAGATATTCCTTGGGTTCTTTTCAAAAGGAAAGCATATGGTTTAGTATTTGTGCATCCACTATACACTATAATAAAAATCCTATATCAGCATGATAGAATTGGTACAAAAATGAGTTTTTAATAGGAATGTAAGTGTACATATTGATCGCGTAATAAAATGTGTGAAATCAAGTTGTCGGTTCATAGAGAAGATTGAGAATATCAGTAGTAACCCTAGTTCTAGTTCTGACAATTAACTAGCTAATCAAATGTTGTGCGTGAATAAAAGAAAATAAAAGCAAAAAGTACAAAATAAAACAAGAGGGAAATCATGCGAGGAAACGATGTCCAAACATAGCATTCCTCTAGGGGTTGATAAACTGTAGGATAAAAGTTGTTTAACTATGCAATCCTATTTAAATCAAGAGGTTATTTGAATCAAACTGAACCCCTCGGTAGAGAGTGAAGAGTAACTGAATCGGTGCAGAGTTGAAACAGTCATCTACACAATTGTATTAATACTCTATGAAACCTCACCGTGAATTAACAAGGATCCCTTAAGTAGGTTATCTCTCTTAAGAGGAGAGATTACCCTAACCCAAATACAACATAGAAATGCAATTTCTCCTCATATCTATTCCACATGATTGCAAAGAATACGGAGATACTCACTAATTCACTCGGGAGAATTGAGGGAGACGTGGTCTCCAAAGTACCATATTTCTAGGCTTACTCACAATTTCCTCTAATCGCGGTATGTCTAATTTGATAAGAGCTTGAATGAATGTATTTTATTACCACTATTTATAGCACTTTGCATGTAATTGTTAACTATATGATTAAATTTTGTGCTTAATACGCTTCTATTTAATATTCAGGCTAAAATGAAAACATATAGATTAAGAGGAACAAGTTTGAGGCAATTTGAGCTAATTTTGGAAGAAAAACAGAGATTTTAAAGTGACTTACTGGCGAGCTTACAGATGTTATCATAGGGTACTACTGTAGCAATACGATGTTCATGTTACCATAGCAAATCACTATTTATGAGCACTATTACAATCGTAAGCACCAACAAAAGAACCTCAGGGGCACTGTTACAGCCTTAAGCCTCAGGGTGCAAGGGGTTATTGTAGTAGTACATTGTTCATGTACTGTAGTAAATCACTATTTATGGGCACTATTACAGGTGTAAGAACCCCCGATTCCCCGGTTACAAAAGCCATAAATTAGGGCTTTTGGGGGGATCTTCTTCTCTAGGGGTTTTCCATTGTATATCTTGCCGGAGAAGGGAGAAAACAAGAGGGAAAGATTAGAAGAAAGTTCAAAGCTTCAAGGGAGTCATTCGTGGATATCTCAGCAGTGAGTTTGCTGAATCTTCGAAGAACTTCATCCATCCAAGGAAATTATGAGCTTTGAGGGAATTTTATTATTCTCTTTATGTATTTTAATTTATTTGCATTAGATTGTTGTTCTCAAATAATGTAGAACTAATTTTTATGGTTTTTGGACATAGTTGAACTCTAGGGTTCTATCTTTTGACATTAATCATATTTGAATCTAATTACATGTTTGAATACTTGATTTCTATTTTGGCAAAAGCAGTAGTTATCATACTTGAAGTGCTTTGTAATAAGAAGAAATTCTTGCCTAGCATAAACATGCCATGATTAGAGAGTATTGTGAGTAAGCCTAAATATAGGGTACTTTGGAGATTATCCCGAGTGAGTTAATGAGTAATCTCCATGCTTTTTGCAATCATGTGGAGTAGATTTTAGGAGAAATCGCATCTCTACTCTATATTCGGATTATGGGTAATCTCTCCGATCATAAGAGAGATTATCTACTTAAGAGATTCTCATTAGCCCATAGCGAAGCATCATAAAGTGCTAATGCGATTGTGCGGATGACTAAATCAGCTCTGCACCGATTCAGCTATTCTTCACCCTCTACCAAGGGATTTAATATGATTCAAGAAAACTCTCGATTCAAATAGGATTGCATACTTAGAAAACCTTTGTCATGTATTTTATCAAACCCTATAGGGATACTATGCCCAGACATCGTCTCATCCCCTGATTTCCCTCCTCTTTAATTATTTCGTATATCTAGCTTTTACTATCTTTTATTCACACACATCACTCAAATGTTTAGTCTAATTTTTGGAACTAGGGTTACTACAAGTAATCTCATTCTTCCCTATGGACCGACACCTTGCTTTTACGCACACTTTATTACACGGTCGGCACATACACTTGTGTCTTTAAATTATCACTATACTAGGTGCGAATTTTTTCTCGTCACAAAACATATCAAGTATGATAACTAGGGCCTTCACCAGAATAACAATCAAGCATGCAAATGCACAATTAGATTCAAATAAAATAGATTGCAATAAAAAAAAACAAGTAAATCACATGAATCCAACAACCAATGTCAAAACATAAACCTTAGAGTTCAACTATGCCCAAACTGTTGGGAATTCGGATTCCCACTGAAGATTGAGAGAGAAAAATAAAGTAGAAAACAATCACAAGAAAGACAATATTTACGTGGTTCGGCAAGATTGCCTACGCCGACGGCCGCACTAAGGTTTTATTTCAATATCTG
This sequence comes from Dioscorea cayenensis subsp. rotundata, assembly GCF_009730915.1. Taxonomy (NCBI): domain Eukaryota; kingdom Viridiplantae; phylum Streptophyta; class Magnoliopsida; order Dioscoreales; family Dioscoreaceae; genus Dioscorea; species Dioscorea cayenensis. The sequence continues at coordinate 193,183 of NC_052494.1, read as the reverse complement.
AAGCACACATACATCTTAAAAGGGACTGCCTATATATAGAAGAAATCTGAGGTATATCTGGATTAAAGCTTTGAGGCATATCTGGATTAGAACTCTGAGGCATATATGGAAGAGGGTAAATCATATCTGGATCCTAACCCTATCTGGATCCTAAACTTATCCAGATCCTAAACCTATCTGGATACAAATCCTATCTGGGTACAATTTTACAAGATTATCAAACTATAATCCTAACCATATACAAATTACTCTTGTATCCAACTGCGGGGCGTTCTCCCCGCACCTCCAACCTAAACCGATGCTCTCCTGCACCTCCTGGGGTGTCATACAATCAGGTTCCACATACCCAACGCAAATATCTAACAAATTAGCCCTCCATTAATGGAGAGCAACAATCCAATCCAAATGAAATAAAATATATGATGAGAATAATAAAACTCTCTCAAAGCTTGCAATCTCTTTGGATGGATGATGTTCTTAGAAAACTCCCTAATATCACCGGTGAGATCTCTCCATGAATGGCTTCCTTGAAGAATTGAACCTTTGTCAAATCTCTTCCTTTTGCTTTCTCCTCCTTGGGTAAGATATGCGATGAAAATCCCCCAAATCATTGCCCAAAGAGTATCCAAAGAATAGAGAAGAATAACCCCCAAAATCCCTAATTTCTAATTTTTATAATTCAAAAATGAAGGGTTCTTATAACCTAATGCTTACGAGCATAACAGAGCCCATAAGCTTCTCATGTTGGGGCTTACGGCCGTAACAGTGCTAGTAACAATGCCTGTAAATAGTGATATAATTATTAGAGTAAATACATAAAGATAAATATATACATTTATGCACACACTTGAATTTTTACATGCTAAATGTTTTTTTATTTGAAATAAGATTTTTGAACATGAATTATTCAGAGGATTCAAGATTTTCAAATATAAATTGGGGGAAAATTCAGAAATAGTAAACTAATTTATGGGCCACTTTTGTCAGGCCCATAATGACAAGAAGTAGGCCCAGATTTTTCTCTATAAATATGTATATTACATTGTTTATATAATAATATGTTGCTACTATAAACTTCTTCAACTAATTAGTAATTATGGATCAAACCTTATTTTCAGGTATTAATTAATTACAGCCCTTTCTAAATTCTAGATATCTGGCATTTCTTCGACGACATTAATCACTTTTTACGAGTACTGAGATTGTTATAAAAAATTAGAATATCAATAATATTTTCATAATGTTTTTTTTAGAAATATATATTAAAAGAAAGCTTCAAAAATATTTCATACAAGTAATTTTTAACATTTTTCTAGTATTTGACCACAAAGAAAGAAGAGCTAATTAAACAACCTTAAAATGATTATTTAATGAGTATTTTTATATCTTAATTATGACCATTAGTTAAGCTAACTTGCGATGAAGCATCTCTAAATTCCTTTGATTATAATGTTAAAACATCACGGAATTAAACTAATGAAGGTTAATTAAGTTATTTCTTGGTGTTTAGCTTGCTATAATTAACTACTTGTGATTTTTTTAATGATTAAATGATATTTTAGTTCAATGATAGTGATGGCATGGAAAGCTAACACAAACAAATAACCTTAGAAAATTTATTTTAATAAATATTTTGTTATCTTCATTTTGAACTAATTAATCATTAGGTAAAACTTCAACAATATTTTTCTTTGTTTGTAGTGTTAAAACATCTAGGATTAAACCAATGAAGTTTAATAAATTGTTATTTCTTGGTGGTTAGTTTACTATAATTATACTTTCAGTCAATTTGTTATAAAAATAACTAATTAATTATGTTAAGTTCATAAAAAAATATATTCTATTTAAAGTTTTGTATTTGAAGATATGATTCGAAACTTAATAATTATAATCAAACAGATTTGCGCATAATTAATATTTATTTTTTAATGTTCCTTTTGAGTCTTAATACTAAATTTAACTATTTATAATGTGGCTTCCCCTTTCTTTTGATGGAGTAATATTGTTGCAAATTGGAATAAGAATATTTTGATAAAGTAAAATATAAAGGAACATGCATGTAAACATATAAAATATATAGTTTGGGATCTCGCTAAAGATGTACATATATGTAGTAATATTCTTGTGTATGTATAATATGTCAATTGTAATATATTTGGTACTTTTGTGATATATACTTAAATAATAAATAAATTTTAAAAATACTTAGAAGAACTTGTGTATAATATGTTTTTGGTATCTTGCTAAAGATGTGTATATATGTAATAATAACACATGTACTTGTGTAGCCTTGGTGGACGTGCAAGTGGTGGGTGGTCGGATTGGAGTTGGGTAAGGTTGATTTTTAAGAAACATGTTTATTTGAAGTTTACCAACTTTAACTTATACGGATCAAAATAAATATTTTAAAATTTAAATAGTATTTATAATTAATAACAATTTAAATAGTATTATTTTTCCATGTATCATAATAGAAGATATATGAAAAAATAATTTAAATAGATATATCTTCCAACTAAGATACATGGAAAAAAACACATAAACAAACATTTTTATGTACAGCCTTACATATTTATTTAAAATAAAGTATTTGTCCATCCAAATGGGTGATTTACAATTGTATGGTACTAATCAGCATTAATTATTTTAGGTGCATAAAATTTTCATTTCATACCATGTGTGCACATCAAGATTACAAGAAATACAGTTTTTATTCCATTACCATCCATTATCATTGCCATTATTATTACTATTTTTCTCATTCTCATTCCCATTCCGTGATCCAAACGGTCCCTAAATTTAGTTAATATGATTTGACCCACTAATTAATAGTAGTCAAAGAATTCAATTTCTTTCGAGACTGGTTTCTATTAAGAAAGATTATAAGGAAGCTGATCAATTCAAGGATGTCATTCCTAATTATGAGAATAATTCAAGGGATTGTACGGAGACTCAAATCATCTCAAAATAGTAAGTTGGAACAAGAGGATTTATCTCCTTTATTCACGACAAGTGGCGGACAAAAATAATGGCAAGTGACAACCCAAGATAGGAATTGATTGATTCCAATATTTTTTTTTCCATGTTTTGTATGATTGATTTGAATTCCTATTTTCCTTCCTTTCCGTGTATTATTTTTTATTGCAACAAAGTCTATAAATATAATAAGAGTTGAACTCTCTTCTCACGTTGAAAAGAGAATTCATTATTTACAAAAATCTTGTTCATTTTCAATTTTTCTTTAGTTTCTTCAAAAAAAAGTTATGCTTAGAAATTATATGAGAAATGTTCCTTGGTATATATATTTATGTATCTATTGTGTTCATTACTAATTTGATTATGTATCCCTACAAAATAGAAAATTGATTACATACCCTTGTAAAAATTATATTCATTAATTATGTACTTTGCTAACTAAAAGCTAACTAAAAAATTTTATAGAAAGACTAAATCATCATATATACCCTTTCTCTTCTCAATCATCTTTGGGCATGAAAGAAGATAAAAACAAAAATAAAGATAAATATATGTTTTTTCATAAAATGTGAGTGGATTTTCAATAAATATATGTTCTTGACTTTTATGAGAGTATATTAATAATTATTCATTTTATAGGGGTATGCTGGTAATTTTCTCTTATGACTTCGGTTATTTTTCACTTGATAGGAAATCTTATTTATGATCACCATATATATATATATATATATATATATAGAGAGAGAGAGAGAGAGAGAGAGAGAGAGAGAGAGAGTTACATAATTAAAGATTATTCTTTCAAGGCTCTACTTTTTCGGCATAATTTATCGGACATGCATGGCCTGATGGCTCATGCACTTGACGTAGATTCTTGTCCAGTTGCTTTCATTACACCCAAAATGTGCCACACGTTTGAAGCAAAGCATCCCACAATGACAAAGTTGTATGAACTTTTGAAAGAAGGCCATGAGATATTTCTTGGGTTCTTTTATCAAAAATAAACATTGAAATCCTAATTCATGATTGTTTGATAATTTTAAATAAATAAATCAATACCACTTTCATATTAGAAAAGATGGTAAGTGAGAGGTTGAGGGATAAACTCCCTCTCACAATATTAATTAAAGTAAATAATTTATCTATTTTATTAAAAAAATAATAAATTATAAAACTTTTATTATAAAAGGTACAACTTAATTCAATGAAAAGCACTTCAAATGCTACAAAACAACACTGATAGAAAATATAATTACTTTTTTATATATTACAAGTGTACATATAAGATTTATTTATATTTATAATATAACATGATAATAAATTAATTAATCAACTATAATTAAATATGATTCAGATTTTTTAAATATAAACTTAATTAAATAATTAATATTGAAGTTTTTTTTTTTAAATAGCTCTAATCAATGAGCAAATCAAGCCTTCACATAGGCATAAAAGAATTTGAATTTTCCAAGTCAAGAGTCTTCTATCTATGAATTATTAACCATCCCACACACGGACACACATAAGGCCCATCTCTACACGCACATGATATAAAGGAATATGTAAGTGACCTTAAATTTCAGAAGTCAAGAGTCTTTCTATCTATGAATTATTAAAGTATAATACTTGAATTGATTGTTCTACTTTTCTCTTTTTTTTGTCCCTCTACTTAAAAATGTTCCACACTAGTCTCTCTACTCTTGAAAATGACCTAACTCAACAATTTAGTCCCTCTACATACTCTTAGTCTCTTCCTATCTAATCCCTCTACTCTTGAAAATACAGTCACTAATTAGCCCATTTTAGAGTAAAAGGGACTAAGTAGAACCATTTCAAGAGTAGAGAGACTATTTGGGAGCATTTTTTATAAGAGGGACCAAAAGGGAAGAGAGAGAAAAGTAAATAAACCAATTCGGGTATTATACCAATTATTAACCATCCCACACACTGACACACATGAGGCCCATCTCTACATGCACATGATATAAAGGAATATGCAAGTGACCTTAAATTTCACAAAGAAATTAAAACCATCCCTGATCTATCAATACCTCCTGAACATTAAGCAAGCACATTTTGCACCAGAAGAGATAGAAAGAAACCCTAACAATAACCCTAAACTCCATGGCCTTCTCCAGGCTTGTAATCTACTTAGCATGCATCATGGCACTAGGCATGGTAGGCCATGCAATGGCACAAAACTCACCGGATGACTTTGTTAATGCCCACAATTCAGCTCGAAACACGGTTGGCGTCGGTCCAGTTACATGGGACGACACCGTGGCTGCTTACACAAAAAACTACGCCGATCAAAGGATCGGTGATTGTCAATTCATCCACTCCAATGGACTTTATGGTGAGAACCTCTTTGGGAGTTCTGGGGATGATTACAGTGCAACTGATGCAGTGAATGCATGGGTTTCTGAAGGACAAGACTGTGATTATAAGAATAACACATGTGTTGAAGGGAAGGTGTGTGGGCATTACAGTCAGGTGGTGTGGAAGACCTCAACAAGCATTGGTTGTGATCGTGTGGTTGTTAGGAACTAAGAAACAAATGCAAGAATAAAGAAAACAAGCAAAAAAGGAAAAACACAGAGATTTACGTGGTTCGCCCAAAAACTAGGGCTACATCCACACCCGCCGGCTAATTTTACTATTTTCTTCCCCAAAAAAAACTTTTACAAGGATGAATATATATATATATATATATATATATATATATATATATATATATATATAGGGGAAAAAAAAAAAAACCCTAGTACAATGGAAATTTCCAAAATACCCCCTCAAAAATTTCTAAATAACACAAAGTGTTGTTCAGTATAATCAGGCTCCACACAACTCAACAATCTCCCACTTGGAGACTAATCTCATCCAAGTTCTCAAGCTTCAAATCTTCAAAGAAACACAGCTGAACAACATGCCGGCGACAAAACCTTCTAATCATCAGGTGCTCAAACCAACTAAAGCTTTGCATAGCTTCAGTTTGTTAACAATAACTATCTTGGCTAACATATCAGCTGGATTTTCACTGCCTGGAATCTTCTCAAGAGGCAACACTTTATCTTCTAATAAAGTCTGAATGAAATGATACCTTAACTATATATGCTTGGTTCTTGAATGAAATGCTGAATTCCTAGCAAGATGAATGGCACTTTGGCTGTCGCTGAATAAAATACTATTCTCCTGCCTTTTTCCCAATTCTGCCAAAAAATTTTGTAACCAGATCATCTCCTTGCTAGCTTCTGTAATAGCAACATACTCTGCTTCTGTTGTAGAGAGAGCAACAACTTTCTGCAATTGAGAAATCCAACTAACTGCAGTGCCATTCAATGTATAGATGTACCCTGTAGTACTCTTCCTGTTATCTGTATCTCCAGCAAAATCAGCATCTACATAACCTTCCAATTTCAAACTTACACCTGTGAAACAAATACATATATCTGATGAGCCCTTCAAATATCTTAGAATCCACTTAACTGCTTCCCAATGCTGTTTTCCAGGCCTACTCATGAATCTCCTCACAACTCCCACTGCATGTGCAATGTCTAGCCTTGTACACACCATAGCATACATCAAGCTGCCAATAGCTGAAGCATAGGGCACCTTCCTCATGTAATCCTTTTCTTCTTTTGTCTTCGGTGACTGTTCTTTGCTCTGTTTAAGATGACTACCCAAAGGTGTGCTTACAGATTTGGCTTCATTCATATTGAATCTACTAAGAACTTTCTTCACATACTCCGGTTGTGAAAGCTTCAATATACCATTAGCCTCATCTCTAATGATTCTCACACCAAGGATTTAATTTGCAACTCCCAAATCCTTCATTGCAAACTATTTTGACAATTGTTTCTTCAAATAATTGATCTCCTCAATGCAAGACCCTACAATGAGCACATCATCTACATACACCATTAAGATGATATAGGAATTGTCAAAGAACTTGATATAGCAACAATGATCAACTTCATATCTCTTGAACTCAATTTTATGCATAAAACTATCAAATTTCTTATACCACTGTCTTGGAGCTTGTTTCAGGCCATACAAGCTCTTTCTTAGTTTGCAGACTTGATTCTCTTGCCCCTGAACAACGAACCCTTCTGGTTGAAGCATGTAAATGTCTTCATCCAAGTCACCGTGAAGAAACGCTGTCTTTACATCTAACTGCTCAAGATTTAAATTCTCTGCAGCTACAATTCCAAGCACCAGTCTAATCGTTGATATCTTCACAATTGGAGAAAATATCTCAGTGTAGTCAATGCCCTCCTTCTGCTGGAACCCTTTAACTACTAATCTGGCCTTGTATCGTTTGCTACCATCATGCTCATTCTTTATTCTGTATACTCACTTGTTGTGCAAAGCCTTCTTAGTTGCTGGTAACTCAGTCAGTTCCTATGTTTGATTCCTCAGCAAGGAATCCATCTCATCCTTCATGGCTAACTCCCACTTGCTTGAATTCTTATCTTGTAAAGCTTTATCATAACACTCTGGTTCACCACCATTAGTCAGTAGGAGATAACTTAGTGATGGTGAATAACGTTGAGGAGGTCTAATGTTCCTGGAGGATCTGCGAACATCAACTACTGTTGTACTCTGATCAACCTGTGAATCTGCATTCTCCTTATCTTCTTCACTCATTTTCTGAACAGTACTTTCAGTTAATTCATCTAAGTTGACAAACTCAAATTTCTTTTGATCTGTGACATCTGACAGTATGGTTGACCTATCCTTGTACATAGCCCATTCATTGAATATCACATTTCTGCTTCTAATGATTTTTCTCTTTTGTTCATCCCAAAACCTATAGCCAAATTTCTCATCACCATAGCCAATGAAAAAACATTTTTTAGACTTTGCATCAAGTTTACTTCGAGCATTAGAATCAATGTGAACATAAGATACACACCCAAAAACTTTTAGATGTGAAAACTTCACTTCTTTACCACTCCAAACCTCCTCAGGAATTCTAAACTCCATAGGAACTGATGGTCCTCGATTTATTAGGTAAGCTACAGTGCTAATAGCATCAGCCCAAAAAACTTTTGGCAACCCAGCATGTAGCCTCATACACCTAGCACGCTCATTGAGAGTTCTGTTCATGCGCTTTGCCACACCATTCTGCTGTGGTGTCCCAGGAATAGTCTTCTTCATCTTAATTCCTTCTGCACCACAATACTCACTGAACCTTCCATCTACATACTCCCCTCCATTATCTAATCTTAAGCATTTTACTTTCAAACATGTTTCTGTCTCAACCATGGCTCTCCACTTCTTAAAAGTCTCAAATAAATCTGATTTATTTTTCAAAAATAAACCTACACCTTTCTGCTTGAGTCTTCGATAAAAGTTACATAGTACCTTAAACCTCCAAGTGATGCAATCGGTGAAGGTCCCCACAAATCAGTGTGCACTAATTCCAATTTTTTAGCCTTCAGAGTCCTACCAGTTTTCAAGAATCTCACCTTTCTCTGCTTTCCTAAGATGCAACTTTCACACATGTCATAATCAATAGACTTTATTTTTGGTAGCTTTCCTCTTGACAACAACATCTTCAATCCTTTCTCACTCATGTAATCAAGCCTGCAATGCCATAGGTTTGCATCAATACTTGCTTCAGTAATTGCAACTGTATCTTTTGGACATGAGGTCATATATAGAGTGCCAGTCTTTTTTCCATGAGCCAATACTCTAGCTCCCTTTGTAACCTTCCAGGTACCACCAGCAAACAGAATTGCATGCCCTTCATCATCAAGCTGCCCAACAGAAATCAGATTCCTCCTCAAGTCTAGAATATGCCAAACCTTCTCCAATGACTAGATGGATCCACCGGGCGATGATATCCTGACTTCTCCCACACCTACAACATCCAAGGCTGAACCATCAACCAAATACACCTTCTCAAAATCATCTGCAGTGTAATTTTGTAGGATCTCTTGGTGTTGAGTGGTATGAAATGAAGCTCCTGAGTCCAAAACCCAATCATCAAGTGGACTGTCTATTGCAAGAAGTAATGCATCATGTATCTCTTCTGTTACAACATTAGCAAAATCATCTTCATTCTTCTTTTTAGGGCTTTTGTATTGGTTCCTGAAATGACCTATTTTTCCACAATTCAGCATTGTACTGGACGACCTGATCTAGATTTACTTCTGTTTTGATTGAAATTTTTGGATTTTAATCTACCCCAATTTGAGCTTTTGTTAATGTTTCTACTCTTGTCTCAAGATTTAGGGCAGAGCCAGATCCTGAAGTTTCACCTGCATCTCTTTTGCGAATCTCCTCAGCGAAAACTAGATCTCGTATATCATTGTACTTGAGCTTTTCTTTTCCCATAGAATTGCTTACTGGCATCCTCATTACTTCCCAACTGTTCGGCAAAGAAGCCAGAATGATCAGAGCACGAACCTCATCATCAAAATCAATTTCTATAGACGACAATTGATTTGTGATAGTGTTGAGGTCATTCAGGTGTTGTGCTACTGATGCGTTCTCTGCCATCTTCAAATTGAACAATTTCTTCATCAAATACACCTTGTAATTTGCCGACGGCTTTTCATGCATACCATATAACGCCTTCATCTGCTATGGTCTTCTCCTTCACAACATTATGTGCAACAGACCTTGACAAAGTTAATCTGATAACTCCGAGTACCTGTCTGTCAAGAAGAACCCAATACTCAGCCTTCATCTTCTCTGGTTTTATCCCCAAAAGAGGTAGATGTAATTTCTTTGCATGCAGATAATCTTTAATCTGCATCCGCCAATACGCGAAGTCTGTGACATCAAACTTTTCTACTCCAGATGCCTTTCCTGCTTCCTCTGCCATTGCTCCCACGCAAAAAACAAAAAAAAAAGACCTTGCTCTAGTACCAATTGTTAAGAACTAAGAAACAAAGGCAAGAATAAAAAAAGGCAAGAATAAAATAAAACAAGCAAAAAAAGGAAAAACATAGAGATTTACGTGGTTCACCCAAAAACTAGGGCTACGTCCCACTGGCCGATGATTTCACTATTTTCTTTTCCACTTTTACAAGGATGAATATATATATATATATATATATATATATATATATATATATATATATATATATATATATATATAAGAGGGGGAAAAAGAAGAAAAAACCCTAGTACAATGGAAATTTCCAAAATACCCCTCAAAAAAATTTTAAATAACACAAGTGGTGTTCAGTATAATCAGGCTCCACACAACTCAACAGTGGTGTGTAACAATGGTGGCATCTTCATCACCTGCAACTATAACCGTGCTGGTAATATCATTGGTTAGAAGGATTATATTAGGACTCCATCAATCAAACTATCTATCTATATATATATATATATATATATATATATATATATATATATATATATATAAGACTTTTCTGTACCAGGTGATGGAGTTGAAATTAATCTTTGGTTCTTGAAATAAATTTGTGCGTGTGGTTTTTATCTCAAGGGCAGGAAAAAGCACTCATGAAAATTAATTTATGGCATTCCATTCTATGAGTACCATCAAGTTTTTAAAAATATATATATATGTACATATATAACATTTTTAAAAATAATATAATTTTTAAAAAGTGTTTATTTCATACGTTAATTGTTGCCATTTTTATCTTAATGCAAGTGTTTAATTAATTAGTTTGCTGATGACACCTTAATATATATATATATATATATATATATTGAAGACAACCACTACAACCCAAATCGCTAGAAGACATTATCCCTAACTTTTTAGAAGCTGAATAATAATACATCATTTATCGTTAGAAGACATTATATATATATATATATATGCAAAAATAAGTGACAAAATATATCCTGCCTTTTAACATGATGCTTGTTGTATTATAAATGTTCATTATTTTTTTAATTAATTTACATTGAATTCTAAGCACTATGTTGGCATGGACTCCATATTCAATAGGATTTATTAATTACCCTGCAAGTAAAGCTATAATGACATATAGACATACATGCATGTACCTAATTGCAACATTAGAAAGTTAGAAAATAAATACAAATAATTGGAAGATCAAGATCCCAAGAGATGAGAATTTAGAAGACCAATAAGAGAAGTCATGATCAATATTTGGTGTTTTATGTGGAAGTTTTGTAATTTAGATTAAGTGGATTATCTAAGTCAAAGTCTAAACCAATTATTCAAATCTTCTAAAAAGAAAAAGTATTTACTATTAGGAATATTTAATTTTAATTTAAATATATAATTCCCAGTACCACCTTTTTTTAGATTTTCGTTATCAACATGGGAATATTTTTTTTTTTTAAGTTTATTTCTTTATTTAAATGATCAACATTATAAATTTGGTATAGATGTAATTATTAAAGTAGATACATAAAGAAAAAATATCTACATTTGTGCACGGACTTGGATTTTGACATGCTAAATATTTTTATTTCAAATAAGATTTTTGAACATGAATTATTCAGATAATTCAAGATTTTCAAATATAAATTGGGGGAAAAATCAGAAATAGTGAAACAATTTATGGGCCGCTTTTGTTAGGCCCAGAATGACAAGAAGTAGGCCCAGATTTTTATGTATAAATAAATATTTATATTTTACATTGTTTATATAATAATATGTTGCTAATATAAACTGCTTCAACTAATTATGGATCAAACCTTATTTTTCATGTATTAATTAATTACATCCCTTTCTAAATTTTAGATATCTAGCATTTCTTCGACATTAATTTCTTTTTGTGAGCACTGAGATTGTTATGAAATATTACAATATCTTTAATATTACCATTATATTTTTTTTGGAAATATATATTAAAAGAAAGCTTAAAAAATAATTCATACAAGTAATTTTACCATTTTTCTAATATTTAATCACAAAGAAAGAAGAGCTTAACAACCTTACAATGATTATTTAATGACTGTTTTTATATCTTCATTATGGCCATTACTTAAGCTAATTAACTTGCAATTAAGCATCCTAAACTTCTTTGATTATAATGTTAAAACATCAAGGAATTAAACTAATAAAAGTTAATTAAGTTATTTCTTGGTGTTTAGCTTGTTATAATTGATGCAGTTCTAATACAAGAACTCACACCCAGAATAAAATAAACAAGAACATGAAATTTCAATAAAACCATCACCTCTCATAAACCCTAAAACAAATATTTATACAACCTAGAGTGTAGATCAAATAGTAAATAATGACAAATTACTGGATAAATAAATAAAAATAAAATAACTAATAAACCTAAAATAATTATAAAATATTGAATAAAAAACTATTTTTAAAATTTAAATTTAAAATCTTATAATAATAGGGAGCTTTGTTTCATCAGCATAGTCAATAATTAACTACTTGTGATATTTTTATGATTGAATGATATTTTAGTTCAGTGATAGTGATGGCATGGAAAGCTTAAACAACAAATAACCTCATAAAATCATTTTAATAAATATTTTGTTATCTTCTATTGTGAAGTAATTAATCATTAGGTTGAATTTCAATGTATTTCTTTTGTTTGTAGTGTTAAAACATCTAAAATTAAACAAATGAAGTTTAATAAATTGTTATTTCTTGATTGTTAGTTTGTTGTAATTATACTTTTCGGTCAATTTATTATAAAAATAATTAATTAATAAATTAAGTTCATAAAAGAATATATTCTATTTAAAGTTTTGTACTTGAAGATCTTATTCTAAACTTAATAATTGTAGTTGGAGAGACTATGAGAATAATTTATATTTTATTTTATGTTCTTTTTTATTCTTATTACTAAATTTAAATATTTATAATGTGACTCCCTCTTTTGATATAGTATTATTGTTCCAAATTGGAGTAAGAATATTTTGATAAAGTAAAAATAAGAAACATGCTTGTAAACAGATAAAATATATAGTTTGGAATCTAGCTAAAGAAGTGCATATAGTAGTAATATTCTGTGTATGTATAATATGTCAACTTGTAATATATTTGGTACTTTTGTGATACTTAAATAATAAATAAATTTTAAAAAATTATTTCTTGGCTCTTTAAGTAAATGATTCTCATTTTAATATGCTTGATTATTTCCATAGAAGGTCTCCCAATACATTTAATAACCAGAAATTTGCTTGCTCATTTGATAAAAGTGAGTAATTGTGAATATACTTACATAAAAATTATATTGTCATATATATTTTATCTCTTTATATATTTTTATGGTTAACTAATCTTCTTAGGGAATTTTATATAAATTAATCACTGTTTTTCCATATTCAAATTAATATAAATAAATAATAGTTGGATTTTTAATAATTCTTTTAATTGATTTGTTATCAACAAGATATATAAAGAAATTAAAACGATTTGCATGTGTATAGATATATAAGCAAATATTGTTTTATACGGATACCTTTAATAAATGGATTCATACAACTTGATGCATCATAAAACTCATTTTAAAAATTTATCATGTACTTAGTATATATAATAAGTATTATCTAGTGACATCAATCCATACCATCTAATTCATGTCGGATTGACAAGTCATGTCCACTATATATGGCTAACAATACTTAATTAAACGTGATTCATGTAGTTAATTAAATATCTAAATCATAAGATATATGGTAACCAATCTTCCTCTAATAAAACAGAAATTTAATAAAGTGAGATTATCGTATCATCACCATCCACTTTATTTTAATTTTCCCTTTTTATCTCGTGGGTGACAAAAATATTGTGGTTTCATAGATTACATTGCCCAATGCAGACAAGAAAGGTTTGGTTGGATGATTTAAGAGCACATTTAAAATTAACAAATTAACAACAACTCCACTCCACAAACTTTTTAAGAGAAGAAAAGTTTTACTTTGAATAATGATGTAATTAATAAGGCATTTAGTCAAGATTAATGTCACTAACTAAACACACAAAAAACATTAATATTACAATAATCAAAATCATCCAAATCTTATCTTGTTGCCTCCATTGAATGAACTCCCTGTATAGTATCTGTTCTTTAGCAAGGGAAAAATATTAGTGTTCTTTGTGCTTGATTTGTTGGACTGATTTATAAAGATAATATTAAGTGCAAAATAACATAATGGGATGTGTTGTTAGAGTGAGCAGGAATGTTAGGTTGGGTGTGTGAAGGGGCCAAGTAGGAAACACAAAGGTGTCCAAAGGAAGGCCCCCACATGAGATATGGATTTGATTTTTATGATTGTGATTGGGAGATGATCGGGATCCCACAGGTTCTTCATTCAGAGAAGATGAAAGTGGATGAATGTGACTTTTCCGTGTCACTCATTCATTGGATGTTCATCACTTCTTTAGTTTACCTTTTCATTTTGTAGTATCCAATGTTCTTTTAGTTTTGACACCAAACTGCGTGTACATGTGTGTCTGTGTGTTTGTGTGTTTGTGTGTTTGTGATACATGCTCAAATTTTATTTATATATAGAAGATCGAATGTCTCACTATTATTGATGGACATGAAGTTTAATGTTTTCTAGTAGTAAAACAATGTGAGACGATGGACTGCCATAGAGCAAGGACAAGAAGACAAATAATTGGGCATCTTCTTAG